>NC_057808.1:403052226-403096413 GCF_018294505.1 Triticum aestivum
AAAAAACAAAAGAAAATGATGGAAATGTCAATAAAATAAAATAAAATAAGTTTCCCATGTGATATGTGGTCTAGTTGTTGGGAAAATTAACAAATATGAATTTCGACTTTATTTGTAAAATCTCTCTGGAATTTCTTAAAATGGGCATAACTTTTGCATACGAACTCGGATGAAAAAGTTTTTTATATGAAAAATCATCTACTCGAAAAGTTACATCCGAATTTAACCCGGGGAACCCCGTTAAACATTTTCAAAATCCTCAAAAACCTAACAGAAAAAAAGATACGGGGCTTTTAAGATCTGGTGAGGCAAAAAAATTCAAAAAAATTCAAATTGTGGTCAAACAATGGTCAAACTAATTATTCTAGAATATTAGTGTTACTAAATAATTATTTCATTTTTTTGAATTTTGGTCAAATCTGGTCAAACAGTGGTCAAACAATGGTCAAACTAATTATTCCAGAAATATTAGTGTTACTAAATAATTATTGTTTTTTAAAACAATAGTTTCAAACTCAAACAGTGAAATGTGTCACTTCATGCTCAAGCTAAATTCCTGAGGGTTAATAGAATTGACATCTTACTATTGTCAGGAAAACAACAAGTGCAGACTTGGAAACAAGGGAGAATAGAACCCGGAAGTTAAGCGTGCTCAGGCTGGAGTAGTGAGAGGATGGGTGACCGTCCGGAAAGTTAGATGATTTGGAATGATGAGGGGTGATTAGAGATTAGAGGATAAATTGAGCAGTGATGAGGGGTGGTGATTAGAGATTAGAGGTTAAAATAATTCAGAAATTTGAAAATCAAAAAAAAATTAAAAAATCGCAAAAAAAAATTTCAAAAAAAAAATCATAAAATTTCCTTTAGTCCCGGTTGGTAACACCAACCGGAACTAAAGGTGGAGCTCCAGGCTGCGTCCACGTGGACGGCCTTTAGTCCCGGTTCGTGTAAAAACCGGGACTAAAGGGGGAGGCATTAGTAACGACCCTTTAGTCCCGGTTCAAAAACCGGGACTAAAGGCCCTTACCAACCGGGACAAAAGCCCCCTTTTCTATTAGTGGTAGTGCTTTGCCACTACATATATGATGCTCCAAATAATCTCAAAATAATATGTTTCAAAAACAAAATTCTTAAGATAAAGCACTTCGCTAGCACCAAACAAGGATTCCAACACCATTTTCTTGACACTGGTCATGGATATTTGTTGGATTTGGTACTAGCAAGTTCAAGGAGTCATGGTTGCTTTGGATATAAAAATGTTTAGAGTAGCGTCCTTGACGCCGTGGCCGTTCAAGCATCCCATCACAACATCTGTGGAGCTGCCGGGTTGCCGTTGTGGTATCGTCGAAGTAGTCGTGCCATTGTCGTCGCAGCACCTCCACGGCCCGTAAGCACGCCATCACAACATGTTGAAGTACTCGGGCCTCAGTTGCAACATCGTCGTTGTCGTTGAAGCACGACATTGCAGCATCGCCGTAACCGTTTGAAGCATGCCACCGTCACGGCTATCGGAGCACCCATCGCGATCGTCGAAGCACGACGTCGCATCATCATCGAAGCAGTCGGATTGTCATTGTAGCATCGCCGCGGCTGTCGAAGCAACATCATTGAAGTAGCGAGGTTGTGTCGTAGCATCGCCGCAACCGTCAAAGCACACCGCGGTCGTCAAGCATGCCGTTGCAACATCATCAAAACAGTCGGGCTGCTAGCGCAACATCGTCGAAGTAGTCGGGTTGTCACCATTGCATCGTCGCCCGCCGAAGCACAGAGCCGTTGTGCCATTCCCGCAGCCGTCGAAGCACGACGTTGCAACAACATCGAAGCAGCCGGGTTGCTATCGTAGCATCGACGCGGCTGTTGAAGCACCCGCTGCAGTCGTCGAAGCACGCCATCGCAACATCATTGAAGTAGCCAGGTTGTCGTCGTAGCATCACCGAAATTGTCAAAGCACAACGCGGTCGTCAAAGCATGTCATCACAACATCGTCGAACCAGTCAGGCTGCTGGCGTAACATCATCGAATTACTTGGGTTGTCGTCGCAGCATCGTCACGGCCGCCGAAGCATAGAGCTGTCGTACCATCCCTGCGGCCCTCGATGATGTTGTTGAAAAGTCGGTCGTCCGGCGCTACAAAGCTTGTTCCATCTAGTGCAAAAGAAATCTGAAAACATGAATTTCCGGTCTATTTGTTGTTGCGACTGTTAAAAAAATGGCCTTTTAGTCTAACGATACTTTGGCAACCGTCTACGTGATTTATATAAAATATTGAATTATTTTTTGTTGTTTTTGTTGGTATTTTTTTGTTGTTGCAATAGATGGTATGTTTAATTGCAAAAATGCGATCAAGTTTTGTTTTCTTCTACTTTTTCCATCAATCTGTGAAATACAATCAAGTGAAACCCTGCAAAAAAGTGATTAGATGTGACGCATACATGGCTACAAACTTGGCAGCATTGACCAGAGCGCTGCGGTGGAAAGCTACGATTTTTTGTCCAAAAAGACCCCCTGGCCAACAGAATTGTTAAAAAGGACTACCCGTGAATATAATTGACAAAAACGACCCCCTGGGCTGTGGCGGCAGGCGCGGCAGGCGACACGTGGCATCTGCCGCCACGCCACGAGGCGGCGGGCCCTGCCGCCACAGCAGGAGGCGGCCGCTCGTGGTATAACGGATTAGGTACAGCGGCAGCAGCCGGGACGTAACGGGCCAGGCTGGTGGGCCATGCCGCCACTGGGTGAGGCGGCCGCTGCTGCCCATGTCGCTTGCAGGCAGACAAAAGCAGCTGCACGGAAGGCGAGGCGCGGGCCCGGCCGGCATCGCAGCTGGCGGCACCGGTAGCCGACATTGACACTGTGGCAGATGGCGCTCATTCCCATGCTTTCGGAAATTGCTGCTGCAGCTGAGGTGACAGCACCCAAGAGCGTGATTTCCGCATTGTTTTGCTTTCTACAGCGGAGGTGACACCGATGCTTTGTAATTTGGAATCAGATTCCCGCCCGCGTGATTTCCGCTTCCTGCCGCACACCCAAGAGTGTTGTAGTTGCTGCGTGTGATGAGACACCGCGATGCTGGAAGCCGAGGCTGCGGTAGGTGAGTTCTAGCTCGTTCTGCCGACAATACAGTGCTCCTCTTCTTTATATACGCACAACCGCGGCTGCGCATACACTCTCTCTTGAATATCTCTGGTTGCCTTCACTGCCTCTCTGCTCTCTCTAAGTCTACAAGAATACACAGAAGGAAATACTTGGTAGCCACTTTCACTCATGATTTTGGCCGATTTAGGGTTGGTTTTCGAAGATGGTGAAGTTGAAGAAAAGATAGATTAAGGTAAGATCTATCCATTTTTGTTGGTTTTGTTCACATGCATGATGTTTTTGTTCTGTTTGATTAGTTCCTAAGTGTGTATTCTATGTTGTTTTAGGCATTATTTCAGCACTTGGAGGAGTCATTTGGAGTTTCTGGAGTAGGATTTGCCGTGCAAAGTGAAGTACGAAGGGGGAGATCAAGGTATGAGCTTTGCAATACATGGATTTTTTGTGCATGCACGGTGGTAATTAGTTAGTCATTTAGCTCGTCATTAGCTATGCGATGTTAGTGCTTAGAGGTTAGGAAAAATTTCAGACGACGGATACAACATTTAAACTATTTTTTTTAGAAGAGTAGGTTGAAGATGTTGTATCAATGTTAGCTGCGTCCATTAGTATTGACATGCGAGAAGCTCTTAATACGGTAATTAAGAAAAAAATGCACTGTAATTGTTCATAGCATGTAGTATGTTATTTCATGTGGTATGTTTATTAATAAGTCTATGGTTAGGAAACCGTAGGTCTACTTTGTTATGTCGCAATAATCTAAATTTTATATGTTAAGATTAGGTGCTAATGTACTTAATGATGTATGTAATTAGGTAAAATGATTTATCTTAGTAGCAAACAAGGAGGAGATGACGTGATTGAAGAAATTGTGTTACCATCTTCGATGTCCCTTTTGAGGTGATGACCACATACATGCAAGTGCTATTTTCATACTTTTGATAGCAGAAAGAAAAATCTGTGTGTAATATTGATGTTCATGTGATAATAGGTTCACTCCGTTCATATATTACTGGTGACGGATATTTATTCGAACTATTTGGACGCTTAATTGCATTCGCAAGCACATCCATATTGGAGCTAAGGTATAAAATGGCGCCGTAATTTTGTTAATATTTTTATATTGATGTACTATTGTGAAAAATGTGCATGCCGCTGCAAATATTATTATTTGTAAATAAATGAATTTTATCGTATGATATGAAAAACATTATATAAAGCCGGAAGAAATTAAATATTTTATTCGTATGATATTAAAATGTTATTATCGTAATATTATGTTTAGTGGTTGTTTGGATAGCGAGTACTTACCCTCAGTTTTGTCATAACCTGTTGTAAGAAAATTATGTAGAAAACCATTTTTTACTAATAGTCGTTTTTCCAAAAGCTCAGCTTTTGCATGTTACGAGAACCATTTTGGATATTTTTGGGGTAGTTAGAGAAAAGCAAACAGAGTTTCCGTCGCGTAAGCTCGTAGACGAGTTTGAGAAAAAATAGATCTTTAAATACCCGTTAACCAAACAACCCCTTGAAGTCTAAGCAAATGATTCTAAAAACAAACCGAATATTTGTAACGAAAATACGGTTATTATTTTAGTCGTATGATATGTAAATGTTGTCATCGTTACTAAATGTTCAGTTACTAATTATTTGAAATGTAAACATGTATGTTGGTTAGGTACTATGGAAAATTTAGTAGTGTACTATGGGAACGTCTTACGCGACAGTCCTTTCGGGGTGGATGTGTCCTTATGCGGGTCGACTACAGTTGTAGTGAGAGACATGGTCAACGTGGGTTATGCAGCAGTTAGAAGGTGCATCCGAGCGGTGTTTGGTCCAGGGATGCAGGGGGAAAAATGACAATGGAGGCCTTCGTCGTTGACGGAGGAAATGATGGGACAGTTGCCCGTTGGGGTTTGCGGCCTGTCACAGGTGATCGGTCGTGGGGGTCGTACATGAGGTTTGCAAGCAATCCCAATAACTCAATGTATAGTCAGCCGATGGTGTATGTGGAGTTCATTTCAGTCACTGATGTTGCCGGATGCAGTAGCAGGGGTGGTGAGGTCGAGTTGGCCATCACATCAGCCCCTAGCATCGGCCCATCGGAACCGACGGGCGGCCAGCCTGTGTATGACACGGGATATTGGTCTGTGGCCGTTGACATGAGCGAACACGTGGAGGGATTGCCGGAGGCGCTAGATGATGATGATCATTCTTCTACGTCTTCGGAGTCAAGCGAAGAAGAAGATGTTCCTCCTCAAAGGGCGGTCGCGGTGGCACTGCAACCTGGGTTTTTACAGGATATGAGCATCAGCAATGAATTTCACTCTGCTTCTGGCCTAGGAGCGGGGAGCCTGGAGGTTGGGCAAGTTTTTCCAGACAAGAAGTCTGCTTACCAGGCAATGGGTAGCTATGCAATCGGCATCCACCGCCAGCATAGAGTGAAGCAGTCTGATAAAAAAGAGTTGAAGGTCCTATGCATCCACACCGTGAAAGGTTGCCGCGGAAGAGTTCTCGCTAGACTGAAGCCTGGGGTATGTCAGTCATGGCATATCACAAAAATAGTGGAGCATACCTGTGAGCAAACTGGGACTCTTTCAAATCACTGCAATGTGACAACAAGATATGTGGCACAGACGATGGAAACGATTGTGCAGGGAAGTCTCAACATTAGTGTTAGGGCTCTGCAAAAAGATGCAGAAGATCAAATTGGCTTCCATGTCAGCTACAGCAAGGCTAGGCGTGCGAAGGAAAATATATTCAAGAACTTTTATGGTACCTATGAGGAGGCCTATTCTTATGCCCCCAGAATGCTTCATCAGATATCAAGTGCTAATAGGGGGACTCAAGTTTGGCGGAGAGAACGTCCAAACCCAATGAACCCGGGTGAGCTAATCTTGGACTGCTTATTCTGGGCATTCGCCCAGACTATACAAGCCTTCAGGCACTGTCGCCCGGTATTATCAGTTGATGGTACCTTTCTCACTGGAAAGTACAAGGGCACACTATTGGTGGAGATTGCAGCGGATGCAAATAATCAGCTTCTTCCTATTGCATATGCATTGGTTGAGAGCGAGAACAAAGATAGCTGGTTGTGGTTCCTGAGCTGCGTGAAGATGGGTGTCGTGAAAGAGCGTGAAGGTGTTTGCATCATCTCTGATCGCAACACTGGATTATTAAGCGCTCTTGACATAATTAAGGCGTCGGAAGAAGAGTGGGGCTGGCCCGATCTAGAGGGAAGGTGGTGCATGAGGCATTTGGCAGGAAACTTTTACTCCAAATTCAAAAACAAGGATTGGTTCAAGTTGTTCAAGAGGATGTGCATGCAAAAAACTGAAGCCAAAATGAATGGTCTGGGCAGGTATCAATGGTGAGATCGACCGCGCAGCCTTGCCGCAGAGAGAAGACCGGAGGGGTCGTAGGACGCCCATAAATTTGAGCCAGTGGATCGGCGAGAATTGCCCTCATTTGGACAAGTGGGCGCAGGCTCACGACACCGGGGCTCGGTATGGAATAATGACCAGCAACATGTCAGAGGTGTACAATGGTGTTCTTAAAGGGGTGCGAGCACTGCCTATCATAGCCCTAATTGAAGAAACTTGGAACCGGACCTTGTCATACTTTGCAGACAAGGTCACCGTCGCCAAAGCACAAGTTGAATTGAACAAGCCATGGTCCGAGAAGATGCAAAGAAATCTGGACGAGAAAGCAAAGAAGTCCCAAAGTCATGGCTGCAGGAAAGTGGACGCTCTTAGGAATAAGTGGGAGGTCAATGTGCGAGCCAAGTACGTCAAGGGTCACCACAGAGGATAAAAAAGCAAGCTGTCACCCTCGGCCCAACGTCCTGTGAGTGCACTTGTAACAAGCCCAAGCTTGAGGGCTACCCTTGCAATCATGTTATCTCATACATATAGAGGCTTGTGTGAGGCCACACAAAAAACCTCTTTCGCACAAAAAGCTCCATAACTTTGTGTCGCCTACGAGTTTCTACAGTTGTGGTCCTGGGAATACCTCCCTGTAGGACGACCTCGTATAGTAAATCCCGTACACCCATACGACTTTAGCGAGGGCAGCAGTGCAACTATGGCCACCAGGTGGACAAAGGCACGGAAACGTTGGTCTCTAGATATTCCAAAAAATTGTTACCCTATGTACCACCAGCAGTTTGAGATACTTGATGAGGCAGAAGTCACATGGAACCCGTGGACTCAGGACCAGATACAAATGGTCTTTGATGTTCGACCCATCACACCAGGCATCTTGAGCGATAGTGCATTCTGGCTGATTCGCTGCAACTTATTGTTCCTGTGGTGTGTTGAGCCTTACAACCCAGAGCGTGTAATGAGACAGTTCGGTCTCTATCAAGAGATTCCACCACCTTTTCCAAGACGTATCGATGAGGAAACCCATAAGTAAGATGTGACCTCCCTAAATAGTTAGTGTCTTTTTTAATTTACTAAACTCACACTTTGTTACATAATTTGTAGGCTAACCAATATGGGCAGGGGTTGGAGTTTATACGATTGGAGGGAACACAACATTCAATGGGTACACAAGTGGGAAAATGAAGCGCTAGCAGATATAGTGCATCAACTTAGGTATATTTTATTTACATTATTTTATTACGATGATCATACGATGTGTGAAGATGCTTTGCTTTCATCACAATGGTTTATGTAATTATTTAATTTTGTAGACCGTATGATGGAAGTACAGATCAAGCGTACAAGCAGTGGTACTGCATGAACACACATGCTAGCCTGGCCAGTCAGCCAGCTACTATACCAACACATCTCACACAGGAGGAGCAGGCGCGGAGACATATTGAGTTGCATGCAGCTTACTATCGTGACCAGATGGTAATCACTTGTAACTTTTTTAGGTCCATCATTTCATAACCATTTGAACCAAATAACATCCAAATATTGTTCAGCTTGAAAGTTGCAACGAAGTAGGGCAGATGGCTGCGGATAGTATGCCGGCCCAGGGCCCAGCTCGCAAGTCATTCCAGAAACGTTTTCAACAATACATGGCAACAAAGTTCAGATGCGGTAGAGGCGACAACGTTGTCACTGGAGCGTACAACATGCCGGTAGCGAGGTCAGCCAGACCGAGTGCGGCGCCGTCGTCCAGACCGAGCGAGGCGCGTACGAGCCATGGGCAGTGGGGGAGGGTCCGAGTACTAGAACGACATTGCCACAACATGACTCATCTCTGCCACTGCATCGCTCTTCTTCGGTGCAGCTCCGTCAGGGGCAGACATTTCAGGACCATGGCACGGGCTTGGATTCGATGCCCGAGAAGATTCTTTCCCCTAACCCATATGCGTACACATGATATGATGCATACACCCAAGGTGAGGGATCTCAATCGTATCTCTCCACGCGAGGGATCTCCATGCCCGAGGAGACTCGTGTACCAGATTTAAACCAGCACCACGTATAATGGCCAGACAGTACAGGCGAGGGATCTGATCAGGTAGTCATGCTTACATTTTAATGCATTTACAATAATATCATATATTATCCTCTAACAGTTTGTTTACAATGTTTCTATGTGCAAGACATACTGATGTTAATTGGGGCGATGAGAACACCCAACGTGGCCTCAACACAGGCGTCCGGGAAGCATCACATGATCATGGCGACACGGTTACATCATTAGTTACAGAGTTCTTCGGAGGGGACGTTATTGGCCCATCTTTTATCCCCGCGGAGTCACAACCATACGCCTACAATTACGCTTCAGGTTCGCAACAAGGATTCCCGACTCCACCACCTACGCAGGAGTCACAGACACATGAAGCCGAAGTGGAGTACGGCCTCGGTCTTCGTGTAACTCGGCCACCTAATCGCTTGTCGCTTTCCGGTCGTAAGGAAAGGCTAGGTGGTCGTCGTAAACTAGGCTGATTCATCTATCCACGTGCGCGACCCATTGTATCTACATATGTCAGTATCAGACTTTTCGATTTGAATATCTATGTATGCTGAAATAAAAATGCACCAGTCAGGAACAATTTTTCCCGCCTATATCTCCCGCCATACTATCCCGCTTCACTCTTCGGCTTATGTTAGGCCGAAATGATTTTTTTTTATTTTGGCTGATGAATATTGTGCAACCATTGCCCATCTTACACATTGAAAAAATATATTTTCGCGCAACCCTTTTCCCTCAATATTTTCCCGCCAACGCATTCCCTCCATATGTTCCCGCCACCCGTTTCCCACCAACCCCTTCCCGCCATATCTTCCCGCCACCCGTTTCCCGCCAACCCCTTCCCGTCATATGTTCCCGCCAACCCTTTTCCGCCATATCGCAGTCGTTCTTTCCCGCCATTTTCTCCTCTCTACCTATAAAACCCCCTTCAGACGGAGGTGGATACCATTATCCTTTCGATCGTAGTTTTCACCCTGGGATGAGCAGGACTCTTCTGAGGCTAGCTACCGATTTCAGGATGGACAATAGGATAGTTCCATGGGACGAACTCACCGGTAGTGACACCATAGTGAATGAGTTGGCTCACCAATTACGTAGGTCTGGGTGGCCTGAAAGGACCTATGAGGAGGTACGTAAAGAACTTCTTAGGTTGCATGCAAGGTGGAAGAAGGTAGTGGAGCCGAAGAGTGGAACTTTCAGAAGGACTGCAGAAAAGCATCCATTTTTATGGACTGAGGAGAGCGAGGACAAAGATGATATCTTCATGCCGCCGCTTCCGGGTTCTGCATCGTCAAAGGGCAAGAGTTCTGCATCGTCTAAGGGCAAGAGTACTGCATCCTCGAAGGGCAAGAGTTCTGCATCGTCCAACGGTAAGAGTTCTGCATCCTCGAAGGGCAAGAGTTCTGCATCGACGGAGGATGACGATGATGCCTTCATGTAGGTTTTAAGCTGTATTCCAGTTCTACCGTTTAATTCAGATGTACTTGCATTATTAGTTTGTACTCTCTTATTGTAGGGCATTATGTTCTATCTTAATTTCATTTTGTAGTTGTTGCACGATGTTTGATATTAGTGGAGGGAAAGAAAATGCCACTACTTTATTCTAAAACTATATTTTTGTCCATTACGACATGGTACAACTGAAAATAAGATACATCATAGAATTGAAATAAAGCTACATTTAACTACTGAAATAAAGCTACATTAAACAGCAGAAATAAAGATACAAATGTTTGTGAAATTTAAAATACTACCACAGGAATCTACTGAGTCCAGCGTGGATATTTTCCTTTTCCATCGCCAGCTTCTTCTGCTGCCTTGGCCTCACAAGCCCTTTCTTTCTTTCTCTGCCTCTCGGCCTCACGAGCCTCCTTTCGATGTTGTTCCTGCTCCTCCATGCGACGAGCCTCTTCCCTGTTTTTCTTTCCTAAATCCTGAAAAAAACGGTGTTGCTCTGCATAATATTCTTTTAACTCTCTCTCTTGCTCTGCTTTCTCCTCAGCTTCCGCCTTCTCGCGTCGCTCTTCCGCATAGAAACTAAAACTATTCCACGCACGGCGACTTCTTTCATGAATCTCAGTCATTGCCCAAGCCGGCATCTCCGTGTCAATCCAACGATAGTACATGCATAGAGGCGGAGGAGACTACAACAAGAAACAAGAATGTTATTAAAGAATCTATCAAAATACCAACAATATCTATTCGTGATGGTTAAAGCATACCGGAGGCTTGTCGTACTCTGAAATAGCTATGGGTGGATCTTCCTCATAATTGGCGCACATCAAAAACTTCATGCCCAACCAATCTGAAAAATCCGTAACCTCCTTCACCTTGCAAAGATTGCCACACCAACACTGCAGGACTGCCACCCCCGGAGGCAAACTTGCATTCTTCATTTTCCTCGGCCTAATGCTTTGGTCCGAGCAAGGCAAACTCATACCGACTGAAAAAATGTGTTACACACTTTGCGCAGTGGCGATTTCGAGGATGGCTGGACGAGAGCCTCGGTGTCTCCTTTTATAAGCTCAGACGATAAATGATGGCGAAAAAATTAGGCAGAAAATTTTAGGATCCCTGTAGTGTCGGCACAACAGCTTTCCGCAGCATCGGATTCCCGCAGCGAGTGACTGATTCCCGCAGTGCCGCCGCATCCGCTCAAGCAATAGCCAGAGCGATTCTCACAGTGCCGTCCCATCCGCTGAGGCAAAAGAAGCTAAAGCAGGACTGATTCCCGGGCGAAAGAACCTAAAGCAGGGCATCAGCATGCATTTTCCCGCGCATGGGAATCACCGCTGTCAGCTGATACGTCTCCAACGTATCTATAATTTTTTATTGTTCCATGCTATATTATATTCTGTTTTGGACATTAATGGGCTTTATTATACACTTTTATATTATTTTTGGGACTAACCTACTAACCGGAGGCCCATCCCAGAATTGCTGTTTTTTTTGCCTATTTCAGAGTTTCGCAGAAAAATAATATCAAACGGAGTCCAAACGGAATGAAACCTTCGGGAACGTGATTTTCGAAACGAACGTGATCCAGTGAACTTGGACCCTATGTCAAGACATCAACCAGGAAGGCACGAGGTAGGGGGGCGTGCCTACCCCCCTGGGCGCGCCCTCCACCCTCATGGGCCCCACGTTGCTCCACCGACGTACTTCTTCCTCCCGTACCCCCAAACTACCATATACGGAGCCAAAAACCTAATTCCACCGCCACAACCTTCTGTACCCGTGAGATCCCATCTTGGATCCTTTTCCGGAGCTCCGCCGGAGGGGGCATCGATCACGGAGGGCTTCTACATCAACACCATAGCCTCTCCGATGATGTGTGAGTAGTTTACCTCAGACCTTCGGGTCCATAGTTATTAGCTAGATGGCATCTTCTCTCTTTTTGGATCTCAATACAATGTTCTCCCCCTCTTTTGTGGAGATCTATTCGATGTAACCTTCTTTTGCAGTGTGTTTGTTGAGACCGATGAATTGTGGGTTTATGATCAAGTTTATCTATGAAGAATATTTGAATCTTCTCTGAATTCTTTTATGTATGATTGGTTATCTTTGCAAGTCTCTTCGAATTATCAGTTTGGTTTGGCCTACTAGATTGATCTTTCTTGCAATGGGAGAAGTGCTTAGCTTTGGGTTCAATCTTGCGGTGTCCTTTCCCAGTGACAGTAGGGGCAGCAAGGCACGTATTGTATTGTTGCCATTGAGGATAACAAGATGGGGTTTATATCATATTGCATGAGTTTATCCCTCTACATCATGTCATCTTACTTAAAGCGTTACTCTGTTCTTATGAACTTAATACTCTAGATGCATGCTGGATAGCGGTCGATGTGTGGAGTAATAGTAGTATATGCAGGCAGGAGTCGGTCTACTTGTCGCGGACGTGATGCCTATATACATGATCATACCTAGATATTCTCATAACTATGCTCAATTCTGTCAATTGCTCAACAGTAATTTGTTTACCCACCGTAATACTTATGCTCTCGAGAGAAGCCACTAGTGAAACCTATGGCCCCCGGGTCTATTTTCCATCATATTTAATCTCCCGACAACAAGCTATTTCTGACGCCGTTTTTATTTTGTTTTCTTTACTTTGCATCTTTATCATAAAAATAACAAAAAATTATCTTATCATATCTATCAGATCTCACTCTCGTAAGTGACCGTGAAGGGATTGACAACCCCTTTATTGCGTTGGTTGCGAGGATTTATATGTTTGTGTAGGTGCGAGGGACTCGTGCATGGCCTCCTACTGGATTGATACCTTGGTTCTCAAAAACTGAGGGAAATACTTACGCTACTTTGCTGCATCACCCTTTCCTCTTTAAGGGAAAACCAACGCAGTGCTCAAGAGGTAGCAAGAAGGATTTCTGGCGCCGTTGCCGGGGAGTCTACGCAAAAGTCAACATACCAAGTACCCATCACAAACCCTTATCTCCCGCATTACATTATTTGCCATTTGCTTCTCGTTTTCCTCTCCCCCACTTCACCCTTGCCGTTTTATTCGCCCTCTCTTTTCCGTTCGCTTTTTTCGCTCGCTTCTTGTTTGCTCGTGTGTTGGATTGCTTGCTTGCCACGATGGCTCTACCCAGATTTGGTGATCTTCACCTTAAAAGGTTAGAAGAGATCGAAGGCAACGTCAGGAGTTTTATGGTCTTACAATTTGAGCATAATAATTTCTTTAGAAACGAGCCTAAGGAACAAAAAAGCTTTATGGTTTATATGAATAAAGAGCTCGATGATATGTCTAAAGAATTTGATGGTTTGAAATGTCATATTGCTCATCTTGAGAAGATAATCGCGGAAGTTTCGGATAAGCAGGCCACCTTAGTTAATAAGATGGCCGCTAAGCCGGAATTTTTTTGGGAAAATAAAGATGAAGATCTAAAAGTTATTGATGTGTCCCCTATTAAATCTTTGTTTTGCAATATGAATCTTGATAATGATGGGACTGAATATGATCCACCTTTACCTAGAAGGCGTTCCAAAAATTCGGAGTTTGTAGATCTTGATGCAAAAATTGGTAGAAGTGGGATTGAAGAGATCAAAACTCTAGATATTAATGAACCCACTATTTTGGATTTCAAGGAATTTAATTATGATAATTGCTCTTTGATAGATTGTATTTCTTTGTTGCAATCCGTGCTAAATTCTCCACACGCTTATAGTCAACATAAAGCTTTTACTAAACATATCGTTGATGCTTTGATGCAATCTTATGAAGAAAAACTTGAGTTGGAAGTTTCTATCCCTAGAAAACTTTATGATGAGTGGGAACCTACTATTAAAATTAAAATTAAAGATCACGAATGCTATGCTTTGTGTGATTTGGGTGCTAGTGTTTCCACGATTCCAAAAACTTCGTGTGATTTGCTAGGTTTCCGTAATTTTGATGATTGCTCTCTAAATTTGCACCTTGCGGATTCCACCATTAAGAAACCTATGGGAAGAATTAATGATGTTCTTATTATTGCAAATAGGAATTATGTGCCCGTAGATTTTATTGTTCTTGATATAGATTGCAATCCTTCATGTCCTATTGTTCTTGGTAGACCTTTCCTTAGAACGATTGGTGCAATTATTGATATGAAGGAAGGGAATATTAGATTCCAATTTCCGTTAAGGAAAGGCATGGAACACTTCCCTAGAAAGAAAATAAAATTACCTTATGAATATATTATGAGAGCCACTTATGGATTGCCTACCAAAGATGGCAATACCTAGATCTATCCTTGCTTTTATGCCTAGCTAGGGCCTAGGGGCGTTAAACGATAGCGCTTGTTGGGAGGCAACCCAATTTTATTTTTAGTTTTTTTGCTTTTTGCTTCTTTTGAGGAATAAATATGTCATCTAGACTCTGGTTAGATGTGTTTTTATGTTTTAATTAGTGTTTGTGCCAAGTTTAACCTATAGGATCTTCTTGGATGATAGTTATTTGATCTTGCTGAAAATTCCAGAAACTTTCTGTTCACGAATATAATAGTTAAAAATCACCAGAACGTGATAAAATATTGATTCCAATTGCTGCTGATCAATAAACAAATTGTCTAGGTCTTCCTATTTTTGCTAAATTTTTGGAGTTCCATAAGTTTGCGTTAGTTACAGATTACTACAGACTGTTCTGTTTTTGACAGATTCTGTTTTTCGTGTGTTGTTTGCTTATTTTGATGAATCTATGGCTAGTAAAATAGTTTATAAACCATAGAGAAGTTGGAATACAGTAGGTTTAACACCAATATAAATAAAGAATTAGTTCATTACAGTACCTTGAAGTGGTGTTTTGCTTTCTTTCGCTAACGGAGCTCACGAGATTTTCTGTTATGTTTTGTGTTGTGAAGTTTTCAAGTTTTAGGTAAAAGATTTGATGGATTATGGAACAAGGAGTGGCAAGAGCCTAAGCTTGGGGATGCTCATGGCACCCCAAGATAATCTAAGGACACCAAAAAGCCAAAGCTTGGGGATGCCCCGGAAGGCATCCCCTCTTTCGTCTACTTCCATCGGTAACTTTACTTGTGGCTATATTTTTATTCACCACATGATATGTGTTTTGCTTGGAGCGTCTTGTATTATTTGAGTCTTTGCTTTTTAGTTTACCACAATCATCTTTTCTGTACACACCTTTTGAGAGAGATACACATGATTCAGAATTTATTAGAATACTCTATGCGCTTCACTTATATCTTTTGAGCTATATAGTTTTTGCTCTAGTGCTTCACTTATATCTTTTAGAGCACGGCGGTGGTTTTGTTTTATAGAAACTATCATTCTCTCATGCTTCACTTATATTATTTTGAGAGTCTTAAACAGCATGGTAAATTGCTTAAATTGGGAATTGATCCTAATATGTTAGGTATTCAAGACTAGTAAAAAACTTTCTTATGAGCGTGCTGAATGCTAAGAGAAGTTTGATGCTTGATGATTGTTTTGAGATATGGAGGTAGTGATATTAAAGTTGTGCTAGTTGAGTAGTTGTGAATTTGAGAAATACTTGTGTTGAAGTTTGCAAGTCTCGTAGCATGCACGTATGGTAAACGTTATGTAACAAATTTGAAACATGAGGTGTTCTTTGATTGTCCCCCTTATGAGTGGCGGTCGGGGACGAGCGATGGTCTTTTCCTACCAATCTATCCTCCTAGGAGCATGCGCGTAGTGCTTGGTTTTTGACGACTTGTAGATTTTTGCAATAAGTATGTGAGTTCTTTATGACTAATGTTGAGTCCATGGATTATACGCACTCTTACCCTTCCATCATTGCTAGCCTCTTCGGTACCGTGCATTGCCCTTTCTCACATTGAGAGTTGGTGCAAACTTCGTCGGTGCATCCAAACCCCGTGATATGATACGCTCTTTCACACATAAACCTCCTTATATCCTCCACAAAACAGCCACCATACCTACCTATTATGGCATTTCCATAGCCATTCCGAGATATATTGCCATGCAATTTTCCACCGTTCCGTTTATCATGACATGTTCATCATTGTCATATTGCTTTGCATGATCATGTAGTGGATATCGTATTTGTGGCAAAGCCACCGTTCATAATTTTTTTCATACATGTCACTCTTGATTCATTGCTATCCCGGTATACCGCCGGAGGCATTCATATAGAGTCATACTTTGTTCTAGTATCGAGTTGTAATCATTGAGTTGTAAATAAATAGAAGTGTGATGATCATCATTCATAGAGCATTGTCCCAAATAAAAAAAAGAGAGAAAGGCCAAATAAAAAAAGAAGGCAAAAAAAGGGACAATGCTACTATCCTTTTTTTCCACACTTGTGCTTCAAAGTAGCACCATGATCTTCATGATAGAGAGTCTCTTGTTTTGTCACTTTCATATACTAGTGGGAATTTTTCATTATAGAACTTGGCTTGTATATTCCAACAATGGGCTTCCTCAAATGCCCTAGGTCTTCGTGAGCAAGCAAGTTGGATGCACACCCACTTAGTTTCTTTTGTTGAGCTTTCATACATTTATAGCTCTAGTGCATCTGTTGCATGGCAATCCGCAATCCCTACTCCTTGCATTAACATCAATCGATGGGCATCTCCATAGCTCATTGATTAGCTGCGTTGATGTGAGACTTTTTCCTTTTTTGTCTTCTCCACATAACCCCCATCATTATATTCTATTCCACCCATAGTGCTATATCCATGGCTCACACTCATGTATTGCGTGAAGGTTGAAAAAGTTTGAGATTACTAAAGTATGAAACAATTGCTTAGCTTGTCATCGGGGTTGTGCATGATGAGAGCATTCTTGTGTGACGAAAATGGAGCATGACTAAACTATGTGATTTTGTCGGGATGAACTTTCTTTGGCCATGTTATTTTGAGAGGACAAAATTGCTTAGTTAGTATGCTTGAAGTATTATTATTTTTATGTCAATATTAAACTTTTATCTTAAATCTTTCGGATCTGAATATTCATACCACAATTAAGAGAATTACATTGAAATTATGCCAACTAGCATTCCACATCAAAAATTCTATTTTTATCATTTACCTACTCGAGGATGAGCAGGAATTAATCTTGGGGATGCTTGATACATCTCCAACGTATCTATAATTTTTTATTGTTCCATGCTATATTATATTCTGTTTTGGACATTAATGGGCTTTATTATACACTTTTATATTATTTTTCGGACTAACCTACTAACCGGAGACCCAGCCCAGAATTGTTGTTTTTTGCTTATTTCAGAGTTTCGCAGAAAAAGAATATCAAACGTAGTCCAAACGAAATGAAACCTTCGGGAACGTGATTTTCGGAACGAACGTGATCCAGAGGACTTGGACCCTACGTCAAGACATCAACCAGGAAGGCACGAGGTAGGGGGGCGCGCCTACCCCCCTGGGCGCGCCCTCCACTCTCGTGGGCCCCATGTTGCTCCACCGACGTACTTCTTCCTCCTATATATACCTACGTACCCCCAAACTACCAGATACGGAGCCAAAAACCTAATTCCACCGCCACAACCTTCTGTACCCGTGAGATCCCGTCTTGGGGCCTTTTCCGGCGCTCCGCCGGAGGGGGCATCGATCACGGAGGGCTTCTACATCAACACCATAGCCTCTCCGATGATGTGTGAGTAGTTTACCTCAGACCTTCGGGTCCATAGTTATTAGCTAGATGGCTTCTTCTTTCTTTTTGGATCTCTTGTGGAGATCTATTCGATGTAACCTTCTTTTGCGGTGTGTTTGTTGAGACCGATGAATTGTGAGTTTATGATCAAGTTTATCTATGAACAATATTTGAATCTTCTTTGAATTCTTTTATGTATGATTGATTATCTTCGCAAGTCTCTTTGAATTATCAGTTTGGTTTGGCCTACTAGATTGATCTTTTTGCAATGGGAGAAGTGCTTAGCTTTGGGTTCAATCTTGCGGTGTCCTTTCCCAATGACAGTAGGGGCAGCAAGGCACGTATTGTATTGTTGACATCGAGGATAACAAGATGGGGTTTATATCATATTGCATGAGTTTATCCCTCTACATCATGTCATCTTACTTAAAGCGCTATTCTGTTCTTATGAACTTAATACTCTAGATACATGCTGGATAGCGGTCGATGTGTGGAGTAATAGTAGTATATGCAGGCAGGAGTCGGTCTACTTGTCGCGGACGTGATGCCTATATACATGATCATACCTAGATATTCTCATAACTATGCTCAATTCTGTCAATTGCTCAACAGTAATTTGTTTACCCACCGTAATACTTATGCTCTCGAGAGAAGCCACTAGTGAAACCTATGGCCCCCGGGTCTATTTTCCATCATATTTAATCTCCCGACAACAAGCTATTTCTGACGCCTTTTTATTTTGTTTTCTTTACTTTGCATCTTTATCATAAAAATAACAAAAAAAATTATCTTATCATATCTATCAGATCTCACTCTCGTAAGTGGCCGTGAAGGGATTGACAACCCCTTTATTGCGTTGGTTGGGAGGATTTATTTGTTTGTGTAGGTGCGAGTGACTCGTGTGTGGCCTCCTACTGGATTGATACCTTGGTTTTCAAAAACTAAGGGAAATACTTACGCTACTTTGCTGCATCACCCTTTCCTCTTTAAGGGAAAACCAACGCAGTGCTCAAGAGGTAGCATCAGCGTCGCTGTCGCACACGGGAATCAGCGCCGTCAATGTCCCCTTGTCGCTTGTAGCAGAGAGGCCGCCTCCCGCAGTGGCGGCGTGGCCCACTGGCTGGGTCCACCAGGCTCGCCCCGTTCCGTCCCGGCACGAAGAACTGTACAAAGCACGTTATACACCGCGCCGCCGCCTCCTGGCGTGGCGGCAGGTGCCACGTGTCGCCTGCCGCCACGGCCCAAGGGGTCTTTTTTGTCAATTTCGTCAGGAGGGGGTCTTTTCTGACAATTCCAATGGGCATGTGGTCTGTTTCGACAAAAAATCCCGACAGAATGGGGTAACAACATTTTTAAGGGGTAAAAACCCAAACAAAGTTTGCTTATTTTGAATCTGCCAAACAGTTTAAAAAGTGTCACAAACTGCATCTCACGGGAATTTATTCCTTTATATTCCCTCATTGCCAAATCGTAGTGAATATAAACATTTTCAAGATAGTAAATTTTGATCAAGTTTATAGAAAAAACTATTTATGGACATTTTCCAAAGCCCCTGCCACTAGTACATCCACGGAACAATGCCGGCCGTTGAGCACCTCGGCGGCGTTGGAAGCACCGGACAGCGGACACGCACGGCACGCAAGCGCTGGGCGCGGGAGGCGTTCCGCTTCCGCACCAGCCTGGCCCTGGCCGGCATCCGCCCACCTTGAGGTCCGTCTTCTTGTCCATGCCGATCGCCGACCGCATTATCTTCCCGAGAATCACTGCGCACTCAGCAGGGAAGAAAAGAAACAAGAGAAAACACGGTTGATGAAAACGCAGCGGGCACCGTCTCACCTCGGCAGCAGGGGAAAGCAATTCGTCCGAGTAGCACGGATCCCAAACTGGTCGCCGAATCAATCAAGGGAAGCAGCCCAAAGGGGTGACCTGGGAAAACAACTGCGATCCAAATACGAGTCAAAAAAGGAATCCGCACTTGTTTTCTCAGTGTCACTCCTCCGGATTCGCTAGCTCGTCAAGCAATCAATCGACGCATACGGAGGAGGAACATGCACTGCCGCAGATGCGCAGGCACGGGGGGGAGATGTGATGGCGGGACACTTGTGAAAGTCGTGATGAGATCTGAGCGGCGGGCGCGTTTTTAAAGGGGCAAAGCACGGGTTTGGTTTGGGCATGGCGAAACGCTGTCCTCTTTTGGAACACTCAGGCTTGGAGTGCCATAGTGTTGACATCCTCCTTTTCATGTGGATGGACATCCAGCGCGTGGTCCTAGGATCTTTAGCTACCATCTGAAATTAGTCGCTGCATCCGCATTGGCCAGATAATTCCCTACATTAGATCATCTACAACCGCGATGAGCAAATCTGGCCCATCAATTGTGTCCACCGATACTGACCGGTCATGCCTTAAATAATGCAATTCACGTCCGGACACCTCAATTATCATATCTCAAATCCATACAAACTCATGCAACTACACGCATCGTCCGGCTACTCCATCACTACTAACTAAACATGTCATCGGACTACCAAAATTTGGCATATTTGGCTATGGTGGAGATCATCCACGACTGCACTTGCCCTTTCCGGTGTCCTTGCCGTCCTTTTCATGGAAGTACCGGTCGAAAACGCAATAGGGATCAAGCCGGATCTGCTCGTCGTCGGAGCTGTTCTCGTCGTCGCTGTCTTTCTTCTCCTCCTTCGGTCGCAGCCCGGCCATGGCACGGACCGCCCAATTCTGCTCTCAGGCGAGGGCGCGCGTGTTTCTCGGCTGCCATTTCTTCATAATGCGGGCGCAAATGGCTTCCTCCTCTACGGCTGCCTGCACCACCGCATCATCCGCCTCCGCCGCCGCCATTTCCGCCGCGATAAGGGCCTCAGCGGCTCTTATCCTCTTCTTCCCACGGCGGGCTACCCGTTCCCGATTTGACTCATAGTCTGCCGTACCGGTGATGGGGAAGGAGTGTGAAGTGGCTAGGTTTGGTCCGGCGAGCGGACGGGGACGAATATATGGAGTCGGGTGGGCCTGAGTGGGGCGGGTCCGATGTGGCGGACGCGCCCGGGCACCCCTATATCCGTCCCATATTTGGGCTGGATATGAAAGGTGCCGATCAATCCAGGCGTTTGAGGCCCGTTTGAGGCGTGCGTCTGGGTCAGATTTTCGTGACCGGGCAGGCCGCCCGAGCATTTGAGGAGGGTTTGGGCCGCCCGGCTTTAGATGCTCTTACCGCGAAAGTTTGCTGGAAGCTTCTTTCCCCTCAGGCAAGGCGATTAGGGAAAGACTTCCTCCCTTTGATCTCCGCTGGCGAAATTCCCGATGATGGAGAAGGTATTCCAGGTGTCTCGGCTTAGATAGGTAGGGTTTTAGTCCTTGCAGGGGCGGTGCTTAGACGAATGGCGGCGCTTCTTCTTCGAGTTAGTCTCCGGGCTCCGATCCTCCTCAAATTCGTTCGTCGGGACGATTAGATGGAGCTCCGGCGTAGATTCCCGCCAACTCCTCGGAGCGGCGAGGTTAGGGTTTCACGTCCGTACACAACAAGAAGATTGGTGTTGGGTTCTTCAGATCGATTCAAGGATTCAACGACGACGACTGCAGCTCCGGGACACTGGTCCTTAGGGGCGTGTGCATGAAGACTTCCCAGCTGTGATCAACAAGTTCAGGCCGGCTCCGTTATGGGAGCGGCCACAATGGCGCGTCAGCGGCTCGTTCTGGCGGCGGCATTGGTCGTTCGGTGGTCCATGGACTTTGACGTAATTTTTATTATGTTTGGGTGCTTTGTACTTCTGATGAATCTTTATAATAGATCTGATCCTTTCCGAATTTTTTTGACATGTCTGACATGACCATAGACACATACACACACTAAGTAGCCGAGAGCTTTTTTTCCCTAAAAAACGAACAGGCCGTAAGAGCAACTCCAATGGGGCGACCCATTTCATCCACCGCTATCCGTTTGGGTCGGCGCGGACACAAAAGGCGGCCCAACGCGCGGACCCAAACAGACGTGCGTCCGCTTTTCGTCCGCGGGCGACCCATTCCCGACCCATTTTTTAGCCGGATTTGCGTCAGCGCGGACACGAGACGGACGCGCGCGCGCTCACCTTCTCTTCCCCCGGGCCCGCTGGTCGGTGTCACATTGGCCTCCCCCATCCAACAGCAACCCTCGCCCGCCTCCTTCGTCACCGACGCCGACGCCCATTTTTTCCGGCGACTCTGCCAGCTGCCGGCGCCTCCACATCCGCCCAGCAACGCCGCCAACTCCCACGTCGCCCGCCACCGCCTTCTTGCCGTCGGGGAGCCGACTGCTTCCCACCCCCGCTCCCCCACCACCATACAGCCGCGACGGCGACCAAGAAGCCGCCTTGCCGCCCCGGCCAGATCCTCACTAGCACGCTCGTCGGACGCCCGCCCACTCGTCGGACGCAGGCAGGGCAGCTAGCTGGTCCGTGCGCGCCGCGACTCCCTTCGCCGACCGTCTCCTTCGTCGACTCCTGCAAGTTGTTCGATAGTTTGCCCAAGGTACAAAATGGACTCCGCCGACGAGTTTTTTTTTCACAATTTCCTTTGCGACTCCGACGATTCGTCGTCCGATGACGAGGAAGAGATATTGGCTGCCGTGTTGGTCCATCATCACCTCAACAGCCAGCGGCCATTGTTCCGTGGCTCCATTCTGGGCCACCTTCCGGCGTTGAATCGCAACCGAGAGAGCGGGCATTACCTTCTTTGGAAGGACTACTTTGATACAATAAACCCGTTGTTCAAACATCAAAAATTCCGCCGCCATTTCCGTATGAGTAGGTATCTTTTCAACCGTATTAGAGAGGGGGTGGTCGGCTATGATGAGTATTTCGAGTGCAAAGAGGATGCCGTTGGCAAGATTGGTTTCTCCTCTTATCAGAAATGCACTGCCGCCATCCCGAATGCTTGCATACGGAGTGCCCAGTGATCTCATTGACAAGTACGTCCGTATGAGCGAGTCTACATGCCTAGAGTCCCTGTATAAGTTCTGCAAAGCTGTTATTGCTGTGTTTAGCCCTGAGTACTTGAGAGAGCCGACTCCGGAAGGTACAGCCCGTTTGTTGGCGATGAATGCCAGCAGGGGCTTCCCAGGGATGCTTGGCAACATAGACTGCATGCACTGGGAGTGGAAGAACTGCCCTTCTGCTTGGCAAGGGCAGTATAAGGGCCATGTCAGGGCTTGCACTGTCATACTAGAGGCCGTGGCGTCTCAAGATCTCTGGATCTGGCACTCTTTCTTTGGCATGGCTGGATCATACAATGATATCAACGTGCTTCAGCGCTCGCCGGTGTTTACTAGGCTTGCCGAAGGCAACAACCCACCAGTGAACTTTACTATCAACGGCCACAACTACGACAAAGGATACTACCTGGGTGACGGTATCTATCCTCAGTGGACCACTATTGTCAAGACAATCCCCAACCCTGTCGGAAAGAAGAGGAAAAGATTTGCCCAAGAGCAAGAGAGTGCTAGGAAGGATGTCGAGCGTGCCTTTGGTGTTTTGCAATCTCGATGGGGCATCGTTCGGTATCTTGCTAATACCTGGAGCACGCAGAAACTGTGGGAGGTGATGACTGCTTGTGTGATCATGCACAATATGATCGTAGAAGACGAGCGTCCGGAACGTCTGTACGATTAAGGGTTTCAGTTTCAGGGTGAGAATGTGGTGCCTGAACATGGAGGAGCGGCAACGTTTGAACAATTCACCCAATTTCATCATGACATGCGTGATTGGGAAATCAACGTGCAACTGCAAAATGATTTGGTTGAGCATATGTGGGCTCATGTTGGCAACCAATAGGTGTATCTTTTTTATTCGGCTTGCAAAACTATGTGAAACATTTTTATTTTTATTCGGCTTGTAAAAACTATGTGAGACATTTTTATTTTTATTCGGCTTCTAATATGCTATTTTATTCAGTTCAAACTATGTTACTATATGTTTAAATGCAAATTCATCAATGCAAAAATAAACTATTTGTTGAAATAGGGTGGCCAGCCCAGTGGTGGATCCAGGACCCAGGCTGGGGGGACCTGGGCCCGGGGCGTGAACAAGCATTACTTCGTTACTATAGCGCCATGTGCACTATAGCAACCCTGTAGCACACTGTAGCAGCCTGGGGCCCTGGTCTTCAACCAATCCTGACTCCGCCCCTGGGCCAGCCGGTCACGCCAGTACATATGGGTCGACGCGTTGAGCGCGCTACCGACCCATATCTAAAACAGGGCGGACGCCGGGCGGGCGGCCGATCCAAACAGATAAAAGGCGGACGAAATCGCCGTCCGTTTGGGTCGCCTCACTAGAGTTGCTCTAAGTGTACACATGATGATCTGCCCGTGTGGGCCACGACGAAGATTCAAACTGAGGCCCGATACGAAATACGGCCTACTTTTGGATGATGGGGCCACACAGGCCACGTCAGCTTCGTTACTACTCTAGTACTAGTATGAAACGAAGGCCGTTGACCTGCTGCCACTCCCTTCCTCCCGAGCTCACATCCACAGTTCCTCCTCCTCGGCCGTTCCCTCGCCTGATCGCCTTCCGTCTCCGCTGCCGATGGACGCCTTCGCCTTCTCCCCCGCTCCGAGCCCCAACGCCGCGCCATTCCCCTCCGCCTCCCCGTCCTCGCGCGGCCACCGCTTCTCCATCCGCGGCCCGCGGCGGCGGCGCCCGCTCCCGGCCCTCCGATCCAGCGCCGCCCCCTCGGCCTCCCACCACGACGTGGTCGTCGTGGGCGCCGGGATCGTCGGCCTCTCCATCGCCCGCCACCTCCTCCTCCACACCCCGCTCTCCGTCGCCGTCGCCGACGCTGCCGTCCCCTGCTCCGGCGCAACAGGCGCAGGTAGCATCACCTCCAGAGGTCAGCTTGGATGCATCCCGTAGGGTTCTGATTGATTTCGGTTCGGCGGTGCTGCTGCTGCAGGGCAGGGGTACGTGTGGATGTCGCACCGGACGCCCGGGAGCGACACGTGGGACCTGGCGGTGCGGAGCAAGCAGCTGTGGGAGGACCTCGCGGCCGAGATGGACGGCCTCCGCGCCGGCGGCGCGCGTGAGAGCCTTGGGTGGATGAAGACAGGTAAAGCCATGTGACAGTTGTCTTAAGTCTCTGATCGAATTGCGGATTAACTTCTCCCCCCTCAAATACAGACTACAGTAGCAGTACATTTAGCTCGAAATGGCAGTAAAAGGTTAATTGCATCTCCTCTGGTCAAGTAGATTTGACTATGGTGACTCGTTAGTTAATTAAGGCTACTCTGGACTCCGACCTTTCTGATGCTATGTGCAGCTATATGGCGCTTGAAATAACTTACTTCTTCGATGGCATGTCTTACTGCATCTTCACTATATGCACATCCCAGATTATTTATTTCTCAGTCACGGCGAGAGAGATTGAACGGAATGTGAAATGCTTGTTTTGTTAAGGAAGCTTATTAGTTGGAAGAACCTCTAAAGAGCTGGCTACGCTGGAGGAGAAGACTAAGGTTCTGTCTCAGGCAGGAATCAATGCGGAGTGCTTGTCCGCCTCTTCGTTGCATGCATTAGAACCCGCACTCTGTGTCCGAAATGATGGTGGTGCTATGTTCTTACCTGAAGACCGTCAAATCGATGCGTTCCAGGCTGTGTCTTTGATTGAAAAGGTTTCTTATCTCTAACTTCGGCTCTTCTATGATAGGTGTGGTTAGAAGAATCTTCGCACATCTCTAACTGTTAACATTTCTCTTCTTAGATCAATAGGTCATATTCTCCAAAAGGGAGATATATGGAGCTCTACAATGATCCTGCCATGTCATTAATAAGGTATGAGGGTCTCTTCTTTTCAGACTACTTCTTTTGGTGAACACAAGAGCACCAGCTTTTTTTTTTTTTGAAAATGTCCAGCAATTGCTGGCTATTTCATTGATTCATAGCAGGGAGAACATGATGATAACAAAAAGTGCGTGACGGTCAGGGACCAAGGAGAAAATGGAGACAAAAGTAAAAAGAGAGACCTCTGAAAAAACCTACAATCTCACGGTGGTTCCCCGAAGGGGCTCTCAATACAGCTCGCTCCCGCGAGTCTCCATAGCTCCAGTGAATTTCTCAATTCTCTCACAATGTCAGAGGTGGAGGCTATCTTGTTTTGAAAGGTGCATCTATTCCTCTCCTGCCAAATCTCCCAGCATGTTGCAAGGAGCATGGTTTTTGCTCCTTTTCGCTCCCTTGGCGTTGCCCTGTTGATGATTCCTCTGATAATCGTCAATGGTTTCTTATGGCGCCACTCGTCCGTCGGCGTGAAGGTGGAGCAGCCGCGCCATGATGCCACCTGTTGCCACACTCTCCAAGCCTCGGGGCATTCCCAGATAATGTGCTTGCTTGTTTCAAGGATCCGGTGGCAGAGCTGGCAGAAATAGCCATTTGGCCAGCCCCGCCGCTGGAGTCTGTCGTTGGACCAGACTCGGTTTTGCAGCAGCAGCCAGCAAAACACCTTAATCTTCCCTGGAGCCCAAGCTTTCCATATGATGCCTTCGAACTCTGAGGTATGCCGGTCCCGAAAGTGCAGGCTCCAAGCTTTCCATATGATGCCTTCGAACTCTGAGGTATGCCGGCCCCGAAAGTGCATCTAGTAAGCGGAGCTTGCTGTGTATCCTCCTTTTGCCTCCATGTTCCACCGAATTTGGTCCCTTTCTTCTTCATTTAGCAGAATGTTTGCCTCGCGAATTCTTCGGTGCAGCCGCAGGAAGTCCGGTAGTATCAGGTTGATATCACCGTGTTCAAGGTCGTTGATCCATGTTTCGTTTTGTAGAGCTTGGAAAACTGTCCTGTTTTTGCGCCGGGAGTGCTTGAACAAGGCTGGGTAGCCCTGGGCAAGGGTTCCAGGTCCCAGCCATGTTGATTGCCAGAAAAGCGCCGTCTTGCCATCTCCAACTGTCACCGTTGTTGCTGCAGCAAACAAAGCTCTGTCCACGTCGTCGCATGGCGGTGGTGTGCCAACCCATGGTCTGTCCGGGTCTTTCCAAGCGATCCATAGCCAGCATAGCCGGAGTGCTCGGCTGAAACTTTGCAGGTCCAGGATTCCGAGCCCTCCCTTCTCAGTTGGTGCGCAGACCGTTGGCCAGTTTAGCTTGCAGCTGGCCCCAGTTATTTCCTCCTCCTGCTTCCAAAGGAAACGCCTCCTACACTTATCAATTTCTTTGAGTAATTTTGGTGGAACCCGCAGTACTGAGAGGGCGAAAGTGGGCATGGCGCTGAGGACACTGCGGACCAGCACTCTTCTGCTGGCCAGGGGGAGAAGGCGGCCCTTCCAACCGGCTAACCGAGCTCTGATCCTATCAATGAGGAACTGTAGGTGCACTAATCTAAGCCGTGTCGTCGTCACCGGGAGCCCTAGATATCTAATGGGGAAGTAGGTGATGGAACCACCAAAACTCCTGAGGATCTCAGAGAGATCAATGTGTTCACATCTAATCGGTGTCGCTGTTGATTTGGCCGGGTTGATATGCAGACCAGTGGCGTTCCCAAACTCAGTTAGGATCTCCATAATGGTTTGCACTTCATGCTGGTCCGGGTTTGCGAAGATTACTGCATCGTCCGCATAAAGACTAACTCTAAGTTTGATCTCACGGCCTGGCAGAGGAGCGATCAGGTCGTGTTCCATCGCTGCTTTGAGTACTCTATGTAGTGGATCAATGGCTAGGATGAAAAGGAGCGGCGAGAGGGGCTCGCCCTACCACAACCCCTTTCGGTGCACTATCTTCGGCCCGGCGACGCCATTGAGCAGGAAGGTCGATGAGGAGGTGGAGAGAAGGAGGGCAATCCAGTCGCGCCACCACGCGCTAAAACCTAACTGTTGGAGCAGCTCGAGCAGATAATCCCAAGAGACATTATCAAAAGCCTTGGAGATGTCTAATTTGAGTAGCAGGGCCAGAGTCTTCTTAGTGTGGAGGGACTTGACACAATTTTGCACGTAGAGGTAGCTATCATGTATGCATTTGGTTCTGAGGAAAGTCGTCTGCGCCAGGGAAATCAAGCTTTGAATCACCGTTGCAAGGCGGAGCGAGAGCACTTTGGAGATCAGTTTTGCAACAGAGTGTATTAAGCTAATCGGTCTGTAGTCGTTGATTTCAGCGGCACCATCTTTCTTAGGAAGAAGAACTACAACAGCTGTGTTGAGCATTTGGAAATTTTCCCCGGCTAGGTGGTAGAACTGGTGGAAAACCTCCATGACATCCCTTTTTATGGTTGGCCAGCAGCTTCTGAAGAAAACCCCGGAGAAGCCATCCGGGCCAGGTGATTTCTCCGCCGGTGATTGCTTGATCGCCTGCCACACTTCCTGCTCAGTGAACGGATTGTCTAGGCCGCCACCTTGGACCCTTGGCATGTCGATGTAGCTCCAGTCAATAGTGCTTGCTTGGCCCTGTCTAGTCCCTAATGATCCAGCGAAATGACTATGGACGATTTCCTCTTTCTCATCATGGGTGGTGGCAACCCCAGTCGATCCGTGCAGCGAGTGAATGAAATTTTTCCTGTGCCTGGCATTGATCTTGGCCTGGAAAAAGGCTGTTTGGGCGTCCCCTGCCCGCAGCCATGTTATCCTAGATGCCTGGCGTTTCCGGGCCCTTTCCACCGCTGCCAGCCCAAGAATTCGCAGCTTCAGAAGCTTTCGAAGGTGAAACTCACCCTGCGTGAGCGGCCGGTGTTCTTGCGCTATATCTAGTCGTAGTACCACCAGCGTGGCCAGCTGCAGCTGCATTTTAGCATCGCTAAACAGCGATCTACTCCAAATTTTGAGGTCCCTAGCTACCCGGTGCATTTTGATGTTCAGGCGAGCGAACGCGCAGGCCGCTGGCGCTGGTCGCTGCCATGCTCGCTGTACCGTCTCGTGGAAGCGCGGGAACCTTGGCCAGAACGATTCAAAACGAAACCGGGGCGCCAGCCTAGGGGCAGCAACAGCAGCTAGGAGCAGCGGGCAGTGATCCGAGCATGAGGTGGACGCCGCGTGTAGCATGAAGTCAGGGAACATGACCTCCCACTCAATTGTGCAGAAAAACTTGTCTATGCTCGCAAGAGTTGGATCTTGATGCTCGCTACTCCAAGTGAAACGCCTATTTTTGCATTTGATCTCTCGCAGGCCACCGGCGTCGATTGCCGCCCTAAATTTACCCATGATCCTCCTATTTATGTTGCTATTGTTTTTGTCGCGGGCCTCGTAGATGATGTTAAAATCACCATTTAGGAGCCAGGGCTCTCCTCGGGGAGGGGCGCCTCTCACTAGTTCAGCTAGGAAGATGTCCTTTCGCGCGCTCTCAGATGGGCCGTAGACCGTCGTCAGCCAAAAACTAGCTCCCGAGGAGAGAACTGTGACCTTGGCCGTGATGGAGAACTCGCTGATCGCATGGGATTGGATTCTGACCGAGGTCGAATCCCAGAAAATAGCAGCGCCTCCTCTTGTGCCATTAGCTGGCAGGACAATGCAGTCGTCAAGCCTTTGGCCTCCTACTTCCCTAGCGATCGCTGCCGTCCACTCCTCAAGCTTGGTCTCCTGGATGCAGAGAATGGCGAGGCGGTGCGTGTTTGCCGTGTCCTGTACTACAGAGCGCCGGGCTAGATTATTCAGGCCCCGGACGTTCCAACTCATGATCGGGCCGGCTGTGCTACTCATCAGAAACATATATCATCCGCAGGAGGCTGGCCCTAGGCGCGAGCCAGGGGTGAACGACGACGACAACTTTTACTGAAAATAACCACGAGTACACATTCCTACTATCCGGGGGTTGCCGGCGGCCACCAATAGGCCCAAAACCCCGCCGGCAAACAGCTAGCAGCCATGCCCAACTACTGTTACAACTCGCGAGGCCTAAGGCCGAGAAACTACACCCTAACTTCACCCAGCCCCTGGCTGGTCGTCGTCGACTACGGTGATGGTCTAACATGGGGAAACCGGGCGGCCAGAGGCCTCTCCATCAGCACCTAGCATGCCAGCAGCGGCCTTGAGAGCCTGGGCGTCCAGGCGGGTCAGCCTTGCGATCGCAGCGAGCTATCAGGCTACTAGAATTGCAGCAAAGTAGCTTCTATAATTAGCTTGAAAATTTTGTTATCTATCACCCTGTTAGGGTGCCTTTTTCATTCATTCCAAACCATTTCCATTCTTCTGTATTGATGTTTCTTTTTTACTTTATGCAGATCAGAGGTTACTGGAAGGGTTGAAGGTGTCCAAACTTCTAAGAACATCTTATATGGCAGAAAAGCTACTGTAGTTGCTTCTGGTGCTTGGACTCGGTCCTTATTGCATAGTTTCTTAGGACCAAATTCTACACTGGATATTCCTGTGAAGCCACGAAAGGTACGTGGTATTTTCCAAATTTCTTTGATTAACCTTTGATATGAAATATTTTGATTGATTTTCCTGGCATTCTCGTAGTAAAAAGTTTAGTTTGTTCCCTAACATGGTAAGTATAAACAAACTGGGATGAAACAAAAAGATCCACTCTTTATGGTCTTCTTTCCATATTTACTTGAGATAGTCAACTTAAACAATCTCTGTTGTGCAGCACTTTCTGTGACACTGTTTTGTATTTTAACGTCTTCGTTCTAATACCAAACCAGATTATACCTGCTTTATAAATAAAATTTGCATATACTAGGCATGCGCCCAACACTCAAAACTATCCTATGGAGAACATACTTATGCTAGCTCAAAATAAACCATGCGAAATTGTCGACAGCATTTCTTCCCTAATATAATATTTGCATGCTGGTCCTTCGTGTTATTTAAGAACTGATTGTTTCAACATCTCACAACATAAAAAGTGTAATTTTTACATTATCCATTTCAGGGTCATCTGCTTGTGTTGGAAAATTTTGACATGCTAAAGCTGAATCATGGCATAATGGAGCTGGGATATGTTGACCATCAGGGCGATAATTCACATAGCATACACTTGTCCTCAACATCCAATAAAGATGAGCATGACGCCGCATCCATATCAATGACAGCAACATTAAATACAAAAGGGCATTTAGTTTTAGGTGATCTATAGCGTCCAAACTTATCCCTTTGTTCCACCTTTTGCTGACCTTTTTGGAGATCTTCTGAAATAAATCTATGGATGAGTGGATCAAGTTTTTTCTCAGTAAATATTTTTTTGATTCATACAAGAATATCTTTTCTATATAACTTTTTTTTGCCAACTATGTTAGAAAATATGAATCCCGGATCACAAATATTTTTTTTACAGGAAGCAGCAGGGAGTTTAAAGGATTTTCAAGGGAGGTTGATAAATCCATACTGAAGAGTATATGGGACCGTGCAGGAGAATTCTTTCCTGCCATCAACAATGTTCATCTTGATATTGATGAGGACAAAGAAATCAGAATTGGGCACCGTCCCTACAGTAAGGCCCTTTGGTTTTAGAACAACAAAATAGTGCCTCAAAGATAATTCAATGCAATGTTATTAGCTTTGCACTCTATATTTGATAGAAATGCCTCATCTGTTTCAGTGCCTGATGGGAAGCCAGTAATTGGATTTGTTCCGGATATGTCAAATGTTTTGATTGCAACAGGACATGAAGGAAGTGGACTTGCTTTGGTAAGTCGATTGGGCAAACCTGCTCCAGTTAATGTTTTTCCTTCTTTGTGCTTAGTATTTTTGTAAGCAGTTTAGCATATGACATTTCCATGCTCCTGGAGAAGAGGAGTTGCAACAAAGATAGCCCCATCCCAGCCCCCATTCCTGGGAGTGTTCCCATTCATTGCATATAATTAATTGTGCACTGTGCTACCCTGGTTGCATTTTTTTTTTGTATTTCTAGTTCTGTGAGATGGCCAGTTGAATGACCCTGCATGCGGGCATCATATTCCAAATGAGATAGAGTAAACCATATGTCAGCAGGCGCGTTGCTTTCTTTTTGAGCCTCTTCACTTTTTGAGTTTCCATATACATAAGCTGGAAGTCGCCTATCTAGAGCGCAGAATGAGGCTGTACTTAGATGCAGACTCTGGTGAATTTCGACCACCAGAAGCTAAAGCCTAAGGCATTTTCATGTTGTGCATGATCAAGCTCCGTGTACATAGATAATGTGTCGTTTACTTGCTAATACAAGTAGCTCAAAACATTGTTGACATTTGCAGTGACATAACAGACATTCTCTTGCTATGAATAGAACAACAACACACAGTTTGCTTGATATGGTCGACTAAATACAGTTTGCTTGATATGGTCGACTTAATGGTTGGGATAAATTTCTACTGCTATTTCCCTTTTAAAAAAGTTAATAAAAAATGATATTCTTCTTCTGCCATTTTTACTTCAGGCGCTAGGTACTGCTGAAATGGTGACAGATATGATTCTTGGTGACCCTGGAAGAGTGGACTTCACGCCTTTCTCCATAGAAAATAGATTTTCAGGTAATTCTAATAAACATCATGGTAACCTTTTTGCAACTAAATTGCTGGTATGGTTCAATATAATGACATTATTTATGTCTGCAACATGGTCTCAAATTAGGACTGATATTTCACGCCTTGGCAGCTAGCTTTGAAGGTGACTTAATGTAATTCGTGTCAGTTGTCATGTTTTTTGGACAGGGGCCTATATAGCATATCAATACAATTTACCTTAGTTTCGAAATGGAGGCTGTCACCCTGATTTATATCTGCCTTAATTTAACTAACAGTTTTCTTCTGGATTTCTCCATTCTCATTGGAGTTCATGGCAACTCTGCATGCCGCGTATCAGTTCATTGCGCAAAGTATACTGGATGGAAATTGGAATGCTCCTTTTGGCAATTCGTAATGTTGATCCATGAAATTTTCGTTTCTATTGGATTCAACTTCTTTTAAAATTTGACACAGTAGTAAAATGTCAAAATTGGGGAAGTGCTTTTCTTCCCTTACATCTGTCCGTACCTAAGTCATTAGTATGTATCCTAGGTGTGAAATATTTTGGTTTCAGTACAAAGGGCGATGTCATTGGGTTTTCTGCTTCTGCTTCAGGAACTTTGTCATCCGAGCAACTGGGTTATGAGCTATTCTTTAAATCCTGACGTCCTCCAAACCCAGCAATCCGATTTGAGTTTTAGGTCATCTACTGATGCTTACTTTCTATTCGATGCACTCAGTGGGTTAGCTGCTGCTTGGATCGGTCTTGTTCCATAGAAGTCATTGGCACAGCTTTTGACTGAGGTTGAGCTGATGACTGAGGTTGCTGAAATTTGCTCTTGAGTACCGCCGAGAAGCATTCCTCCAGTCTGAGCCAGATCTCATCATCACTTGAAACTCCTGATAGCTAATGCGACCATCCTGTTGCATATGCATATAAAATGTCAGTTATCCTATAGAAGAATGTGCTTGTGTACTCTTGGACTGGAAAACCCCATGGATGGCAGTAATACGTAAGTTGTTATTGCTTCATGGATTTCTCGTTACACTAGAATTAGGTAAACACTAAACAGTGCTGGCATTTCAGCAAATTATGGGGATTGTTGTTGATTTACGCTTCTTTCGAGGTGTAGTAATTTCCTTTTGTCAAACATTAGTTGCCACTTCCTGAGAACGAGGGGGGAAAGCAGGTAATTTTCGGATGTGCCCTTTTCACTGGAAACAGCCTCAAACCATCTACAGTTTCAGGATTTAAAATGGGGGTTTAGGGTAAACAATCCAGCTAGCTTAAAATTTCCCTGGACTCATTTGATATGGATAAATGGTGTCTACAGTATCAGGATTTAAAATGGGGGTTTAGTGTCAACAATCCAGCTAGCTTAAAATTTCCCTGGACTCATTTGATATGGATAAATGGTGTCTACAGTATCAGGATTCAAAATCAGCAAGGTCAACTTTCTTGAGATACAGCAGCATTAAGTAATCAATGTTTTTGATTAATTTGTTGTCTAAAGTCTAAACTGACCTCATCCGTGTCAACATCACGTATAATGTCTTTGATCACTTGCTCATCTGGGCCTAGTTCGTCATCACCTAAAGCCTCCATCAATTCCTCCATTTCAATATATCCATTGCCATCTTTGTCAAAGTATTTGAAAGCTTCAGGTAGGTACTCCTCATTACTCATTTTTTTGATGTGAAGTAAGACTGTCACAAACTCGTCAGTGTCCAAGGTGCCATTTCCATCTATGTCACCCTGGAAAAGGAAGAAAGTGTGTTAGAGCATAATGTAGCTCGTGATAAATACTTGGTTTCAATTGCATTTAGACTCGTGCCAGAATTGGGAAAGCTAGATATGTGCCACTGCTAAGTACTCAATTGTGAGATATGCCCCACGAAGTTCCACTTCAAAATGACGCTGCTTAATTTATTTTTCAAATCCTATTATAACCGAAATACCCCTCTAAATGGAAGAAAATGCTCCTTCTAAAAGAAAGATAATGGTATCATTGTCTTTTCATGCCTCACAATGTCATCTGAAACAACTACAGCAAGTTAGCAGAGTCGGTTCTCAAAAGTAGAACTCTGTAGCGGCATATCTCGGAATCGAGTGCTTTGCAATGGCACATCTCTAGATTTTCCAGAACATTTTTCATTGCATTTGTACAGCTTCCACTTGATTTATTTTAATCTAGCTTCCACTATCCCAATCATCGTAACTACTTTGTTCTTATAAGAGAGCAATGAAAACGTCAAAGTGCATATAGTAGGCACTCACAGCTTCTAACAGCATCTGTATCTCTGTCTCAGGAACAGCATGACCGTTTATCCGCAAGCCCTCCTTGAGCTCCTCAAGCGTCAAAGTACCGTCCTTGTCCTTGTCTATCATTTGAAACATCTGAGTGTAGTTCTCGATGTCCTCCGCCGGTAAATTCTTGGCAACGACCTTCATTAATCATTGGAAAATGATTCACATCAAGAATATATCACACTGGAAGAAAAATCAAGAACAATGTGGCCCGGTTCCGTGCAACTTACTCCGAGTGCCTTCTTTTTGAACTTGTTCATGGATGAGAATTGCTTAAGCCTGGATCGAACAAGCTCTCCAAGTGACACATTTGGAGCCTTGTCGGCGTTCTTGAGCCACGGATGCTCTGTTTCGTAGGAGGAGAAATTAATGCTCTTAGTTCAGTGCATAACACCATTTGTCATGCATCGCTAGACCTCCGGTTTCCCAATAATACCATGAAATAAGCAAATTTGCAGGAGTAGCAAACTTCTAGCAAGTTTGCTGTGAACTTGTAGCAAATTTGTGAGTGCATATTGTGTTTGTTTGGCCTGTCCGCGAGCTGGAAACTAGACCAAATTAAGGTGGCCATTACCAAAGACTTGCTTTGCTGTCAAGCGGGTAGCAGGATCCGGATCAAGCATCTTCTTGACAAGGTCCTTTGCTGTTTGGGAGACCTTGGGCCATGGCTCCCTCTCGAACTTGATTTCACCCCGGATTATCGACTCGGCGATGTGCTCATCGGTGTCTGCGCCCGGTTCATCGGGACATAAAATCACATGAGCACTGGGAATCAGTCATGAGAGGAGGAATGGACCTGCATTCTTCATGCGGAAGAAGGTGAAGAAAGAAGCAAGGAAGAAAGGCATGCACCTCCCCAGAAAGGAGGCACTCCGCAGAGGAGGATGTAGAGGATGACGCCGGCGCTCCAGACGTCGGCCTCCGGGCCGTAGCTCCTCATGAGCACCTCCGGCGCCATGTAGATCCCGCTGCCGACCACCTCGGTGAACCGCTCCCCGGGCTCGAAGTAGACGGAGAGGCCGAAGTCGATGGCCTTGAGCGGCGAGTCCTCCTCCTTGCCGGCGAAGAGGAAGTTCTCGGGCTTGAGGTCCCGGTGCATGACCCCGTTGTCGTGGCACAGCTGCACGACCTGCGCGATGGTGCGGCCGATCTTGGCGGCGGCGCGCTCCGTGTAGTGGCTCCGGGCGAAGATGCGGTCGAAGAGCTCGCCGCCCTCGCACAGCTCCATCACCAGGTGCACGCCCTCGGCGTCCTCGCAGGCCTCGCGGAGCCGCACCACGGCGCCGGCCGCGCCCTCAAGCGCCGACATGCGCCGCAGGATCTCCACCTCCCGCCGCACGTCCTCGGCGTCGGCGGCGCGGCGCAGGCGCTTGCGGCGGATGGTCTTGCACGCCAGCGCCTCGCCCGTGGCCGCGTCCTCGCAGCCGCGCGTCACCCCGAACTCCCCGCGCCCCAGCTCCGCGCCCAGCCGGTACCGCTTGGCGAAGGACTCCCCGCCGGGCGCGCACTGGTCGTCCTCGCCCAGGATCGGCGCGCTCCGCCTCCACTTGGTCGACCTACGCTTCTTCTTGCAGCAGCTGCTGCTGTTGGCGTCGCTGTCGGTGGGGCAGTCGTCGGTGCTGGCCACGGGCATGATGGCGGCGGCGGCGCGCCTCCGGGCCAGCAGCCTGGAGGCCGCGATGACAGAGTAGCAGCCACCCATGACGCCGTCGCACGGCCAGACGGAGGCCGCCGGGTGCTTGCCCCTGCCTCCGCCTCCGCCTCCGCCTGCGCCTCAGCGCGCGCCCCCTGCCTCGGCTCCGTTCGCGCGTTCCACGCACACGCACGCGCGGGGTGGAAGGGAAGGAGGTTGGGAGGAGGGAAGGGGGACGCCACCGGTCTGCGCGGTCGGCCGCTGGTCTCGGAGCCCGCGAGCGCGCGCCACTGCTTGCGTGGCCCGTACTTCCGGCCTGTGTACGGGAGGAACCCAGCCGGGCCGGCCCGTCTAGGCCCACGGTCATTTGAGAGGCCTTGTCCCATCAGACAGCAGTGGCATTCTGGAGATTAACGGAGAGACGAACTCGCCCGCCAGCGCCCCAGCGAATCAGACTGTCAGAGAACGGGGACCAACACAGCGCCCGGATTCTCGTCCATTTCTGTGTCAGTTTCCCCACACGCGCGAACATCTTTCTTCCTCCGTTTCCGGATGAGCCAACTGCCTCCTTCCTTCGGTTGATTGGGTTCATCTTCTCCCCTCTCCGAGTCCGGCGTCCGGCGAGATTTCGCGGGTTTCCCCCGGTGGGCAGATCTTGCGTCGAAGCAGGTAAAACCTTCCCCCCTTCATTTTGCTCTTGTTTTGCGATGCTTAGCACTTGCTGTTGCTTGGTTCGGTATTTTCGATTCATGAAATGGGGATCGGGTGGCGCCGTGGCGATGTAGTTACTCTGTTCTCCCCTCTATTCTGGCTACTGTTAATGTCTTTTTTAGATGAGGTAATAACGGAGTACTACTGATGTGGGATGTACTATGAGTCAATTGCAAGAAACCACCACATTTGCGGCTAGGTTTGCAGGAAACCACCAACTCGTTAATCCATCGCAAAAAACACCGGAAAATTTGTTAAGTCGTTGCAAAAAGCACTGATCGGGTGATTTAGCCCATTTGATCACTTTCTGACAAGTAGGACAGGATAGTAAGAAGCTGACTTGGCAAACAGTTGACACAAACACCCCTGGAATCCAAAACAAAAAGCAATCAACACCCCCCTATGGACAACTACCAGGGAGCTCCTCCATGCCGCGCACCCTCTCTTCATCCCCTTCTTGTTGCTGCTCGCCGCAGTTCGTCGCCTCCCGCCCGACCTGCAGCGCCTCCGCCCCTGCCTCCCTTGCAGCCCCATCGGACGACCACCTCCGCCACTTGCCTCAAGACGGCCGCCGTCCTACACGACCACAACCCGGTTTGCCAACCACCATGGTCGCCTGCGCCGGTGACCCGGCCTGCAGCCTCCCATGGCGCCCCTCGCTGCAGGTCAACAACAAGCTCACGGGGCGTGCTGCTTCTCGTCCTTGCCCAGGAGCGACGACGTCCGCGCCATGGACTGGCCGCAGAGGTCGGGGCAGTCGAGGCCACTCGGATCCTGGCGGCGCACGCAATCGTAGGGTAGGAGAAGGGCACGGCGGCTCAGGGCGTCCGGTTCATCGCGCATGAGGAGGAACTGCTGCGGTAAAAAGCTCGCTGGCAGAGGGATGGCACCTCACCGGAGGTTAGGGGCGCGAGCTCTGCCGGAGGTCCTGGCCGGCATCGTGGACGACGCATGGCGTGGAGGAGGAGAAAAGGCGTGGCTGGCGGTGGGCTTCCGGCCGCGGCGACAGGAGCCGGCGGGGGCGGCGCGGTCGGTTGTAGCCTCCTCCCAATCGGATCCAGAGAAGGGGATAGAGAGCAGGAGGGCTTGATTGCTTTCTATTTTTGGATCCAGGTGTGCGTATGTAATTATTTTGCCAACTCAGCTCCTTACAAATTGGCCCTACCTGTCAAAAAGTGATTAAATGGGCCAAATCATCCGATCAGTGCTTTTTGCAACGAGTTAACAGATTTTCCGGTGTTTTTTGCAACGGATTAGCGAGTTGGTGGTTTCCTGCAAACCTAGCCGCAAATGTGGTGGTTTCTTGCAATTGACTCATGTACTATGGTTCTCAGACTGACCAGAGGCGAGGCAATGCGGTCGCTGTCATTGCTCTCGCAGTGCCTTGTCGGCTTACTGTCTCATGACAAGGCCGCGGCGCACTGCAGCGACATCGTGCCCGTGAGGTACCACTCGCGCCTGCCGTCGCCGGCCGTCGAGATCGTCCCATCACAGGTTGCTTGTTTCCATTTGTTGTTCATGGCAAAGTTACACGGCGTGGTCGGTTGGTCTCGCCTGTTTGGACCATGTCCTGTCGATAAGGGCATTTCGTTATCTGCTGACTGAGTTGGCGTTGTTTGCATCGGTATGCAGAATGTTCATCCATACAAGTATGCGGGCGACAATATTCAAGTGCACAGCATGAATATATTCAAGGTGATTGATTACTTTTTCTATACTTGCTGCCTTTTCATCTTATTTTTATTCAGTGTGGTTGAACCGTGTAAGTATTTATGGACATGATTTAATCCTAGTGGCTATTTATGTGGTAGGCTTATAATTGGTGATTTTCTGTTTTAAACTTGTTTCAGGGGAAGTTTAGTGTGTACTTACTACTTGGAAAGGTGAAGGTCTAGATTTAATTATCTTTTACACTAGGGCCCTTGAAATGCCGTGAGAGTTCACTCGAGCTAGTTAATGTTATGAAGAATGAGATCCGTGATGGGCTATTGACATTCAGAAACAAACGTGTTTTAGAGGTATTACTCTAGCTTCGGTCTATGTAATTTCTGATAATGCTATGCTCATATGCATGATTGTTTATTAGTGTCCTTCCTTAAACTGATCTTTCATACGGAAGACTGTAACACATATTATTTGACGAAAAGGCTCTTGCATCGAACCTACTTCTTTTGTCTTGGTCTGTTGACTCTGTTCTTTAGGTCCTCAGATGCCAAACGCGTGTATGGGCGTTCCTTTGAATCTTTAATGATTACGCGGTTCTTTTGGCGAATTGCTTCAGTTATATATTTTTCTGACTGATGCAGCTGGGCTGTGGATATGGGCTTCCTGGGATACTTTCTTGCCTGATGGTACAGCAGCTATATCCATGTTTTCTCTTAATTACTTTAACGAAGTAACCTCAGATTTCACTTGCCATCAGTCTCCCACATCATTTACCATGGTGACTTATAGTGATCTAAATGCTCTTATATTTCTTTACAGAGGGTGTATATTACTGTTCATTGTTTCTGTTAGATGTGTATAGTCCTTTTTTGGTACATCCCCATTGTATAAGGAGTTTCTTGCACTTTACCACACATGTATATGTAATGGCCTTTGGCCTTCGGTGAATACTAGTTGCCCATTATCCAACATGGTATCAGTTGCCAGGTTAGCCTCTCTCTCGCACGATGCAACTCCGTGCGCACTCCATCCCAGCCGCCGCCGCTGCTAGGTCCGCTTCTTCCTAGGCCGTCGGCCCTCCTGCATCCGTTGTTGTCTCTTTCCTTTGTATGCTGCTGCCGGGATCCGCCGCCACTCCCTGGCCACCGTCCCAGCTCGGCCCGGCTCCGGTGGTCGCCGACCGGCCTGGCTGCGCCGTTCCCGCCTGGACGACGCCCGGCCGGCTTCGCTGCTCCCGCCTGGACGTCGCCCCGGCCCGGCCGCTGCTCCGGTCGCTTCGCGCCTGGACGCTGCTCAGTTCGTCCCCGTTCGGATCCGCAGCTCCCGCTGCCGATTTCCTCCTGGACGCGGCCTGATCCGCAGCTCTCGGGTCGGCTCCTGTCTGGCCCCCTCATTCGCTCGTTCCTCCGCTCAAGCCCCTCGTAAGCTGCTTGCTCCCCCGCTCGATCCCCTCGTGAGCGGCTCTGCCCGATCCAGATCGGGCGTACCGTAGCAGTTGACTTCCAAAAAAAGCAGAGAGCTCCTCATGTCTTCTTCGGGCTATGTAGCCGTTCCTCGGTGCTCGGTGATCTTCGATGGCACCAACTATGCCGAGTTTGCGGGTTTTATGCGTATCCATATGCGCGGTCTTTTTCTGTGGGGTGTTCTCTCTGGCGAGGTCCCCTGTCCGCCTTGTCATGTTGCTCCTACCCCGCCAGCACCGTCGGTTCTTGCTGCTGATGCCTCTTAGGCCGATCGAGATGCAGCCAAGGCTCTCGATGATGCCGCAGTTGATACTTATGATCAGCTTATTCAGATGCCCTTTCTGCCTATCGCGATGATCTGTCTGCTTACACTCAGTGGTGCAATGATGATGCTCGTGCTGCTGCTGTTCTTACTGCGAGTGTCCTCCCTCAGTTTGCCTCGGAGTTCATGGGCCTCGTTACTGTTGCAGCTATGTGGTCTTATCTCTGTCAGCGCTATCAGCCCTCTGGTGATGCTCTCTACTTACCTGTGGTGCGTCAGGAGCATGCTCTTCAGCAGGGTGACTCTTCTGTCGATGAGTTCTACACAGAGTTCTGCCATCTGGCGTCAGCTTGACTCTCTTCGGACAGTTGTGTGTGGAACTTGCCGTTGCTGCCAGACTATGCGATCTGATTTGGAGTTTTAGCGTGTCCATGAGTTCTTATCGCGCCTCCGTTCCGAGTTTGAGCCTCGCCGTGCTCACTTGCTTGCTCGTGGTCGTGTTCCTATCTCTGAGGTACTTGCTGAGCTTCGTGCTGAGGAGACCCGCCTTCGCTCTGCTGGTTTGCTTGTGGTTCCTTCTGTGTTGGCTGCCCGAGCTCCTGTGTCGTCTGCTCGTCTCACAGCTCCCCCGCTCCTACCCACACCTTCAGGGGGTGGGCCGCCCTACTTATGCTGAGAAGGGCCGGTCGCGTCGTGACACCTTCTGTGACTACTGCTCCCGCCAGGTCACCCAGAGTCTGATTGTTGCCAGAAGCAGCAAAACCAGAGGCGCTCCTCTTCCAGTGGGACTCCTGCGTCTTCCTCAACTCCGTGACTCACTGACCAGGACATTGTGCGGCTCAAGCGTCTTCTGGCTTCCTCTGGTTCTTCATCGACGGGTTCTGTTGCTGCTGTGACTGCTTGCACCTCTTCATCACCACCGGCATCTGCACCGTCAGGTACATCTTCGTGGGTTCTGGATTCTGGAGCTTCCTTTCACATGTCTTCTGATTCTTCGGCGCTGTCTTCTCTTCGCCCTCTTGACTCTCCTATTAATGTCCTTATTGCCGATGGCACATCTCTTCCTGTTGCTAGTCGTGGCATTCTTTCTACTCCGTCCTTTTTCTGTTCCTAGTGTTTCACATGTTCCCCGCCTTACCATGAATCTTTTTTCCGCTGCCCAACTTACTAATTCTGGTTGTCGTGTCATTCTTGATACAGACTCTTGCTCCATTCAGGATCATCGCACCAAGGCTTTGGTTGGTGCTGGCCCCCGGCGCTGTGAGTCAGAGGGCCTTTGGGAGGTTGACTGGCTTTGTGTTCCTTCCGCTGCCACCACTTCTGCCAGCTCTCGTGCTCTTGCTGCCTCTTCGTCTGCGTCCTTCTAGCAGTGGCATCATCGCCTTGGTCACCTCTGTGGCTCTCGCTTGTCATCCTTAGTGCGTCAGGGCTTCTTAGGGTCTATATCTGGAGATGTTTCTTTACATTGTAATGGTTGTAGACTTGGCAAACAGACTCAGTTACCTTATCCTACCAGTGAGTCGGTATCTCAGCGTCCTTTTGACTTAGTTCATTCTGATGTCTGGGGTCCTGCTCCCTTTGATTCGAAAGGTGGTCATGGCTACTATGTTTGTTTATTGATGATTTCTCTCGCTACACTTGGCTCTACTTCATGAAATCTCGTAGCGAGGTTCTCTCTATATACAAACGATTTGCTGCCATGGTTCACACCCAGTTTTTCACGCCCATTCATACTTTTCGTGCTGACTCCGCTGGAGAGTTTATCTCCTAGATATTGTGTGGTTTTCTCGCGGAACAGGGTACTCTTGCCCAGTTCTCATGTCCTGGTGCTCATGCTCAGAATGGCGTTGCTGAACGTAAGCATCGTCATCTGCTTGAGACGGCTCGTGCGCTGATGATTGCTGCTTCCCTTCCACCCCACTTTTGGGCTAAGGCTATTTCTGCATCTACCTACCTCATCAACATTCAGCCTTCGACTGCCCTGCAGGGTGGTATTCCTATGGAGTGTCTCACTGGTCGTTCTCCTGACTACTCCGCCCTTCGTATGTTTGGATGTGTGTGCTATGTCCTTCTTGCCCCGCAAGAACGCACCAAACTGACTGCTCAGTCGATTGAGTGTGTTTTCCTTGGCTACAGTGATGAGCACAAGGGCTATTGCTGTTGGGACCCTGTTGGTCGTCGCTTGCGCATCTCGCGTGATGTGACCTTTGACGAGTCTCGCTCTTACTACCCACGTCCTTCTTCCTCGAGCTCCTCCGTGGACGATATTTCTTTTCTTCTCCTTCCCGATACACCCTGCTATGTGCCTCATGTTTCACCTCTTCCTCCTGCACCTCTCATTCATTCTCATTCACCACCGACACCATCTTCCCCATCCTCCTCCACCTTTCCACCATCATCTCCAGTCCGTCGCCCTCTCTCACCGTTTCCTCTCCACTATACTCGCCGCCCTCGTACTGAGGATGCTTCCCCTGACTCGCCTGACGCGCCTTCCACCTCTGGTGCACCTCCGCTCACGCCTCCCCCGGTTCATAACCTCCGTGCTCGGCCTCGCCCCCCGCCTGATCGCTATTCTCCTGATCGGTACGGTCTGTCTGTTATTGCTGAGCCCACTTCCTATCGGACTGCCATGACTCAGCCTGAATAGCAGCTTGCGACGGCCGAAGAGCTTGCTGCCCTTGAGCGCTCTGGCACATGGGATCTGGTTTCCCTCCCTTCCGGTGTTCGTCCCATCACTTGCAAGTGGGTCTACAAGATTAAGACTCGCTCCGATGGTTCTCTTGACCGTTACAAAGCTCGTCTTGTGGCCCGTGATTTTCAGCAGGAGCAGGGCTGCGAATATGATGAGACATTCGCTCCTGTGGCCCACATGACCACTGTCCGCACTCTCCTTGCTGTGGCTTCTGTTCATCATTGGTCTATCTCTCAATTTGATGTCCAGAACGCCTTTCTCAATGGCGAGTTGCGTGAGGAGGTTTATATGCAGCCACCACCGGGGTACTATGCTCCTGATGGTATGGTCTGTAGGCTTCGCCGCTCCCTCTATGGTCTTAAACAGGCCCCTCGCGCCTGGTTTGAGCGCTTCGCCTCTGTGGTGACTGCTGCTGGTTTCTTGCCCAGTGATCATGATCCCGCGCTGTTTGTTCACACATCTCCTCGTGGTCGGACTCTTCTCCTTCTCTATGTTGATGACATGATCATCACTGGTGACGACTCTGACTACATTGCCTTTGTTAAGGCTCGCCATCGCGACCAGTTCCTCATGACTGATCTTGGTCCACTTCGCTATTTTCTTGGGATTGAGATCTCCTCGACCTCTGATGGCTTCTACATCTCCCAAGAAAAATATAGTCAGGATCTTCTTGCTCGCGTTGCTCTCGGTGATGAGCGCACAGTTGTGACTCCTATGGAGCTCAACGTTCAGCTTCGTGCCTCTGATGGTGACCCTCTTCCTAATCCCACTCGCTATTGTCACCTTGTTGGCAGCCTTGTCTATCTTGCTGTTACGCGTCCTGACATCTCCTATCCTGTCCACGTCCTGAGTTAGTTTGTTTCAACCCCCACCTCTGTCCACTATAGTCACCTCCTCCGTGTTCTACGATATCTTCGTGGCACGATCTCTCAGCGCCTTTTCTTTCCCCGCTCCAGCTCTCTTGAGCTCCAAGCCTACTCTGATGCTACTTGGGCTAGTGATCCCTCTGATCGACGCTCGCTGTCTGCTTACTGTGTCTTTCTCGGTGGCTCTCTTATTGCCTGGAAGACAAAGAAACAGACTGCAGTTTCTCGCTCGAGTACAGAGGCTGAGTTACGAGCCATGGCTATGTTGACGGCTGAGGTGATCTGGTTACGGTGGTTACTTGAGGATTTTGGCGTGTCTGCTACTACCTCGACTCCCTTACTGTCAGACAGTACCGGTGCTATCAGTATTGCGCGTGACCCGGTGAAGCATGAGCTCACCAAGCACATCGGTGTGGATGCCTACTTTGTGCGTGCTGCTGTGCAGGATCAGACTCTCGCTCTCCACTATGTGCCCTCTGAGTTACAGTTGGCGGACTTCTTCACGAAGGCACAGACTCGAGCGCAACATAGTTTTCTTCTCTCCACACTCAGTGTTGTTGATCCACCATGAGTTTGAGG
>NC_057808.1:403096621-403120104 GCF_018294505.1 Triticum aestivum
TTCCTTTTCGGTACATCCTGTATAAGGGGTTTCTTGCACTTTACCACACATGTATATGTAATGGCCTTTGGCCCTCAGTGAATACTAGTTGCCCATTATCCAACAGTTTCCATGCAAAAAAAATTATAGTACCTGTACTCTGTTTGGCTGATGCACCTGCAATGAATATCCTTTCCTTTCTGAAAAAAATACACAAACAATCTGTTTATGTTTCTATTATCCTTTTTTCAAACAATTTTTAGGAAGCTTCGACAGTGCATTTTCAGGTTCCCAGTGCCGAAATAATAAGGTGCAGAACAATCCCCAATGTGCTCGCAAATCTCGAGCAAGCTCGAGACAAACAGAGTCACCAACAGGGAAGCCCTCTTACTCCATCATGGCAACAGTTGCCTCAGGACATCCATTTCTATGCTGGGGACTGGGAGGAGCTTCACACGGTCCTGTCGGTGATACAAGAGGATGAGGTGGATGCATTGTCGGGAGTAGGACTAGGGTTCTGTGAAGATGACTTTTTGGATGGTTGCAGCAGCCAGGATGGGAACAATATCTGCCACGAAACCTCGTCGAGACGATCTACAAAACTATCAGGCAGCCGTGCATGGGAGAGGGGAAACGAGGCCTCTGCTGGAGACGAGGGTGGATACGACATAGTGTTAGTGAATAAGATCCCTTACTCTCTCGCGTGCTTTCGACTCCATCTCGTGGCCTTTTCTATTTGAAGTCCTCCCTGCGAAAGGATTCGGACACAAGTTCTTGAGATGGACAGCAATTCTTCTCCAATCGGCGACTACCAAGATCATTGTCAATGGAGCCCAAGGTCGCAGGTTTGCTCATGCTAAAGGGTTGCGTCAAGGAGATCCCAGCTCCCCTTTACTCTTCGTCATAGCCATGGATGCCTTGTCCGCTCTCATCTGCAAGGCATCTAGCGAGGGCGTGCTTTCCTCCTTCAACAGAATCAAGGCAAACCAGAGATTGTCTATATACGCTGACGACATGGCTCTCTTCATCCGTCCCACAGCCCAGGACCTTTCTTGTGTGAGAGAAATGCTTCAAGTGTTTGGTCACGCTTCTGGACTGCGTGTAAACTACAGTAAAACTTCGGCCATAGTGATACAAGGGCAACAGGAAGATGGGCATAGGGTTCAGCATTACTTGAACTGCCGGATGGAAGATTGGCCATGCAAATATCTTGGCCTTCAGCTTAGTGTCCATCAGCTAACCCGAGCAGATTGGCAGCCCATGCTTGATCAGGCCAAGAAATTCATTCCATCTTGGCAAAGGGGTCTGATCCAGAGGCCTGGCAGACTTGTGCTCGTCAAGAGTGTGCTTTCGGCACGGCCAATACATCACCTGCTAGTCATGGGCGCGCCTCAGTGGGTTTTCGATGAGATCGACAAATGGATGCGTGCCTTTTTCTGGGCAGGGAAAGATTCTGTGAACGGCGGGCAATGTATGGTGGCATGGCAAACTATTTGCAGACCAACCTGCTTTGGAGGACTGGGAGTCAAGAACCTACAGTTGCAAGGACTAGCCATGAGAGTGCGATGGGAGTGGTTGAGGAGGACTGATTTCACTCGCCCTTGGCAAGGCCTGCAACTCATGGTGGACCGGGAGGCGAGGGCAGTCTTCGAAAGCATGGTGCTAATTAAGGTAGGAGAAGGTAGCAGGGTCTTGTTCTGGACAGATAGATGGCTACACGGGTGCACCGTCGGTGACATAGCCCCCTTGATTGCTAGCATGGTGGATGCCAGAACAAAAAGAAAGAGAACAGTGCAGCAGGCTCTAACGGAGGACGATTGGCTACATGACATAAGAGACGAGCTATCATTCACGGCACACATGCAGTTAATCCACCTGCAACAGGCAATTGCAACGGTTGGCAGGGATGTCTCGGAGGAGGATCAGTTCTCTTGGCCTTGCGACACCTCAGGTGTCTACACCACGAAATCCACTTACAGTCGTCTTTGCCAGGGGTTAACGCGTCATGTCGCAGCCCAGAGGATCTGGCGTAGCTGGGCACCCCTCAAGTGCAAAATCTTTGCCTGGCTAGCTTCCCAAAACAGGCCGTGGACATCTGATCGGAGAGCGAGGCACGGTTTGCAGGACGCTCCTTCCGCGTGTTACACGTGCTGTCAAGAGGAGGACAATGCGGACCACATCTTGGCACAATGTGTCTTTGCGAGGCAAGTGTGGCACGGATGCTTCGATTACCTACAAGTCAACTTACACATCCCCAGCCATGATGTCTCCTTCATGGATTGGTGGGGAAGGACTCGGGCTACATTACAGGGAATGGATAAGTGAGGTCTTGACTCCTTCATCATCGCGACAGCTTGGCAGCTTTGGAAGCAAAGGAACGCGAGGGTGTTCAATCGGATTGATCAGATCAGAACACCGGAAAATTTAGTGCATCAAATCTTTGAGGACATCAAGCTATGGAAACTTGCGGGAGTAGGAGTTGTGGGTTTAGCTAGATTTGTGAGAGATTAGCTTTTCATTCTTGTTGGAGTTGGTGTAATCGTGACGATGTTCGCATCACTCACGAATCTTGTAAAAACTGATTCTCTCTTCTATAAAAATATGGTACGCATTTAGCGTACTCTTGAAAAAAAAAAGATCCCTTACTCTGCAAGCTCTCTTCAAAACCTCTATTCGCTCAACCAAAAGGTTTGTTAGTAAATTTGTATGCTATTCTCCGTGTCATTTTGTTGGGAAGATTCTTTCTCGCCATGAGATGCCCAATAAAGGCAGTGAGTACTTTCCTGGGGGGCATTGAAAAAGAACTACATCGGCTCCAGCAGTGCGGTGCGGCAGCTCAGAGCATTGGTTGATGGGGAGGGCGCCTTTGGTGTGCACCTCATCGCCGAGCCCCCTGAGAGGGAGATCTGGAAGTTCTTCTCTAAATAAACACAGCTCATCACGTCTCGCAAAAAAACGACCAAGGCCGCTTGAGTCCTCGGTTTTGTATATAACTTAAACGAGTAGTCCAGCTAATGTCTGGCGTTGTTTGCCATTTTTTGAATGTAGTGTTGATCATGTCAAACTAGAGACAAACTTTGACGTTAGGATGTTCTCTGCTAGGTGTCGAGGTTCAACTGGGCAAAACCAACTTGATGAGCTTTTGAGTGCAATTTTATTTGATCAGATAAGTTGATTCAGCTTAGTGGAGGCTCACAAACTATCTACCTAAGTGCTGAAGCCACTATGAGCTCAAAATAAAGGGACCAACTTTAGTTTGCCTGAAGTCTAAAGCCCACACTGGCTGCATCGATCAGGATAAGAACATCCGGTACCGGATTGGAAGAAAAATTGGAAGAAAAATCTTCAGAATCATTTGCACCATGTCACCATCCTATATGCAAGAAATTGCATTGAGTCCTAACTTTCTGCTTTACTTATACCCCTTGCAACCTATTCCTGGCCATAATCATTCCTTTTTGCTTGCCCCTTTTCGCGTGCTTGCCTAGCAATTCGCCGAGTTTTCAAGAAACAGCACACATGCCTACGAAATGCTAGCCACCTCCTTTCCAGTCATAAAAAGCTCATCATGTGAGCTAATGAAGCACTTGGAAAAGGTGATGAACTACTTATATAGCAACTAACTAAGGTTGTGGAGGTTGCTTCAGAGGCCTCAATCTGTGGGTGGCTCCTTGCTCCATGACTTTTAACTGTGCTATAAAATGGCTTGCAGTTCAGGCCCTCTACATGAGCCCTCATGGTTGCAGAAGAAGAAGAGTAGGAGCACTTGAAGAAATGCTTAAGAGGAGACAGATGGAGAGATTGCCTGCGCTGCACCTGGCAGTGGTGTCCCTGCTCGGCTTCTGCTGCCTCATCCATGCTTCGAGGGCTGCTATTTCATTCCCACCTGGTAATCGTCCCATGCCATCAGCGGCCCCGAGGGAGCAGCTGCAGGAGACCGAGACAATCCCAGATTCCAGTGGAGCAGATGGTCAGGTGATGATAGTATTTTGGCTATTTGTGTTCATCCAAGTAGCTAGTCGCAGTTTCAGACCATACTATGCCAGGTGCAAACTGTAATTGGCCTGAATTTTTTGGTATGATCACCCCAGGTCGTCGTAGCGGGAGAGGTCGACCGCGGTGCTGTCAGCAAGAGGATGGAGATGGAGATGCAACTGGAGGACTACCCGGGGTCCGGCCCCAACGACCACCACTCGCCGTGGTGGCGGCAGGAGAGGAGGAATTGAGAACATGGAGCAAATTTGCATGTGTGTTCGTAGTGTTGCACAGTTGTGTATGTTTCTCAAACTGGAACGCTTGTTACTTGCAAGGGCATGAAGAGCATCATATATAAAAAGCACTAGCGACGAAAAGCGCCATTTTATATTTGTGAGTTTTTGTTGTTATATATATCTTGGAATACTAATGTTATGGTAAGAAGAAGCCAGCCAAAAATCTCAATGGCTGATTTCGTAAAGTGCCGCTGGATCCAGAATTTATAGACTTAGTTGGGTTGCACTGGAATGGAACATACATGGTTGCACCAGTATATTCGAAAGTGCATACTGCACTTAAGCTATGATTTCATCAATAATTTGATAGCACACCACGGGAGAGACCAAGATAGTTTACACAATCCATAATCTGGGGTGTAGTTTGAACATTTTCAAGAAGTCATACTGAAGTGTCCATAGAAAAAGTTACTTTGAGTGACAACTAAGAAACCATTAGCTGGTCACTTTCGGGTGGATCTCTATGCAAGAGAAAATGGTAAGGAAGATGGTGCTGAAAACTGCATGAGCTGTATGGTATTGTCACTAGTTTTACTTGATCATGCAAGGTAAACATCAGCATCACACGTTTTGTACACAAAAAATGCTAAGGATGGAAAAGTGTGAGAGTCCATATTAGGAATTTGCGTACTTTCCGTCGGCCTAGAGAGACGGTGTATTCAATATCATGCTATCTGGAACCACCTCAGCAACCATAAAATCAATATTAAGCATAACCTTCTAGCCTATATGCTTGTTTGGAGGGGGCATAGTCTAAAAGTGTCCAATCTAAGCCCTCCATGTGAATTTTTTTTAAAGATAAATGCACCAGAAGTGTTTTGACTAGAATTTGGATCGTGAGTAAGGACACACAAGCCTAGAGATTCGCTAGAGTTATACCTGCTTTCCCGTGACTCATTGAAACAAAGAGTGCACACATAAGATTGGGGGAAATTACGTTGAACTAGTGATTAATAAGCTACAAAAGAGGATTAATTACATAACAAGTTTATATCACAGGAAGATGCAACATAGATAAAAGTGAAACTGCCCATGCCTAGAGTTCATCATGATCGTCCTCTTCAGTGTTGTTATCATCCGGTGCACCTCCAGACCTCTGGTAGAGCGCCGAGATGACAGGGTTGCACACGTCTTCAAGCTCCCGGAGCTTCTCATCGTAGTCCTCCTTCTCCGCCTCCGGGTTGTCGTCGAGCTACTCATTCACCTCCCTCACTGCATCCTGTACCTTCTCCTTGTCATCTCCTTCCATGGCGTCAGCCATCTTGCCGTCGAGCGTGTTCTTGATGTCGTACACGTACGCCTCGAGCTTGTTCCTAGCGTCGACCCGCTCCTTGACCTTGCGATCCTCCTCCATGAACTCCTCTGCCTCGCGCACCATCCGGTCGATCTCCTCCTGGCTATGCCGGCCGCCCTCGTTGGTGATGGTGATCTTCTCCGACTTGCCGGTGCCCTTGTCCGCCGCCTTCACGTGCAGGATGCCGTTCACGTCCACCTCGAACGTCACCTCGATCTGCGGTGCGCCCCTCGGAGCTGGTGGGATTCCAGAGAGATCAAACTTGCCGAGCAGCCTGTTGTCCTTGGTCATGCTCCTCTCGCCCTCGTACACCTTGATGGACACGGTGGTCTGCTTGTCCTGGTACGTCGTGAACACCTGCGTCTTCTTCGTCGGCACCACCGTGTTCCTCGGGATCAGCTTCGTCATCACACCGCCGACCGTCTCCAGGCCTAGCGTAAGCGGCGCGACATCGATCAGGATCATTTTCTTGGTGTTCTCGTCGACGTGCCCGCTCACGATGCTGGCCTGCACGGCGGCGCCGTACGCGACGGCCTCGTCGGGATTGACCCCCTTGTTGGGCTCCTTGCCGTTGAAGTAGTCCTTGAGGAGCTGCTGCACCTTGGGAATCCTGGTGCTGCCGCCGACGAGCACGATCTCGTCGATGTCAGCCTTGCTGAGCCCAGCGTCCGCCATGGCCTTCTTCACCGGCACCATCGTCTTGCGGAAAAGGTCGTTGTTGAGCTCCTCGAATCGTGCCCGGGTGAGCGGCTCCGAGAAGTCGACGCCGTCGAAGAGCGATTCGATCTCGACGCGCACCTGGTGCTGGTTGCTGAGCGCACGCTTGGCGCGCTCGCACTCCCGGCGCAGTTTCCCCAGCGCGCGCAGGTCGCCGCTGATGTCCCGGCCGTGCTTCCGCTTGATCAGTTTCATGAAGTAGTCCATCAAGCGCTGGTCGAAGTCCTCTCCGCCGAGGTGGGTGTCGCCGTTGGTGGCCAGGACCTCGAACACGCCATTGTCGATGGACAGCACGCTGACATCAAAGGTGCCGCCGCCAAGGTCGAACACCAGGACGTTCTTCTCGGGCCCCTTCTCGTCGATGCCGTAGGCGATTGCCGCCGCTGTGGGCTCGTTGACGATGCGGAGGACGTTGAGCCCGGCGATGACGCCAGCGTCCTTGGTGGCCTGGCGCTGCGCGTCGTTGAAGTAGGCCGGCACGGTGACCACGGCGTGCGTGACCTTCTCGCCGAGGTAGGCCTCGGCGGTCTCCTTCATCTTGGCAAGCACCATGGCGCTGACCTCCTCGGGGCTGAAGACGCGCACGTCGCCGTCCTTGACCCGCACCTGAATGTGCGGCTTGCCCTTGCGGTCGACGACGGAGTAGGGCAGCAGCTTGATGTCCCGCTGCACGACGGCGTCGGCGAAGTCCCGGCCGATGAGGCGCTTGGCGTCGTAGATGGTGCGCTCCGGGTTGGCGGCCGCCTGGTTCTTGGCGGCCTCGCCGATGAGCCGCTCGCCGCCGTCAGCGAAGGTGACCCAGGAGGGGGTGATCCGGTTGCCCTGTTCGTTGGCGATGATCTCGACGCGGCCGTTCCGGTAGACGCCGACGCACGAGTAGGTGGTGCCGAGGTCGATGCCGATCACGGTGCCCGTGTCGCCGCCCGTGGGCGCAGCGGAAGCGGCTGGCATCACGAGAAGCAATGCCGCGACGAGCGTAGCGAACATCCACATCGGCGCACGAGCCATCCCGACTGACTCGTTGTGCTTGGTTTGATTTGATTTGATTGGTCTGTTTTGCTTTGCCGTCGTTCGTATATATAGCGGCATAGCGTGCGTGCTTCATGATGAATCGGAGGCGGTCTCCCACTCCGATCGTCGTGGGACGTCTGGACGCGTCCGTCCGGTGATCTCAGCCGTGCGTTTTGCTGATCTGACGGCTAAGAAGATGCCCTGACGTGTCGTATGCATGCTGACTGATCTCGGTAGGAACGTCGATGTGTTTTGTTTTCGGTTTCCCTTCGTTCATGGGCCTTTCAGGGCCCTTTGTTCTGAGTGGGCCTCACGATTTTTTTTACGGAATATCTAACTGACGAACGTCAGGTATTTGATGATCTCCAGCGAACGCACCAATAACCCTTGGATCTTGCTCATGAATCTTGAAGCAGGGAGAGGTTACACGTCAGCTACAGAAAAACGTTCGCTACATTCACATTCCTGGCGAACAGTTTTTTTTTACTTTCCACAAAAATATGGCAACCTCATGCAGAAATGAGGGCGGGCTCACCACTTGGATCGGAAGCTGGTTGTGGACATTTCAGATCAAACTTGTCATATTTTTTCAGCTAAAATGAATTATTTTTTCATTTGAAATTTTCAACTGAAAAAAATCCATAAATTCCAAAAAGATTCCATACTTTAAAAGAACAAAAATCCGTACAAATCCAAAAGGTTGCCATGCTTTTCTAGAGAACATGTTTAAAAAAAAATTCCCATGTGCAAATTATATTTGTTTGTTTGCCATGTACTCCTTCCGTAAACTAATATAAGAGCGTTTAGATCATTACTTTAGTTATCTAAACATTTTTATATTAGTTTACAGAGGGAGTACCTTTGTTTAGAGGGGAATTTTTCTAAACTTTCCATGTGCAATTATATTATAGGTAGCATGGCATTTTCGTGTAGGAACCATGTCATTTTTTTAGAAACCATGGAATTCGCAATGCATATACCATGGCATTTTTATTTGTGAGCGCATGAAATTTTTGTTATTAAGAGCATGGCATTTTTATTTTTAATGACCATGACATTTTTCTTATTAAGAGCATGTCATTTAAAAAAATTACATGCCATTTTTTGAATAGCATGGAATTTTTTAAAGTAGCATGAATTTTTTAATAGCATGCCATTTTTTAAAATAGCATGTCATTTTTTAAAATAGCATGTCATTTTTGTTGTTAATAGCATGGCATTTTTGTTATTAAGAGCATGGCATTTTTCAAATAGCATGGCATTTTTAAATAACATGTCATTTTTATTGAAGTGCATGCCACTTTTTAAATAGAATGGCGTTTTTGTAGAGCATGTCTTTTTTGTTATAAAGAACTTGGCATTTTTTTTTCTATAAAGCATGTCAGTTATAATTTTAAAGAGAATGGCATTTTTATTTATAAAGAGTATGTAATTTTTTGTAGAGCATGGCAATTTTAGTTAGTACGAACATGTCATTTCTTTTATCATAAAGAGCATGCCTTTTTCTGTTATGAAGGGCATGACATTTTTTAATATATAGCATGTTAAATTTATTTCTTATTTTCGGCAAAGAAAATATAGGCATTTTTCATATTTTTAGAGCATAGGAATTTGTAAATCTATGTTCTCTGCCTTTTATGCATCATCATTTTTGATATTTTCAGATGATATTTAAAAAAACCAATTCACTTGGCCTGGCTTTCCCCCCGCGTGCTATCTGGGCCAATTGGGGGTCGCGTTGGACCATGCTCGAGCGAACGTTCCACATGGGGCAATTTAGTTTGCTGGAATGAACCTCCCCCAGCGAACAAAATGTTCACTGGGGCCTGCCCTCCAGTTGACAGGCGCTACATATTTGGGTCCTTTTTACGAAAATCAAAATAACCAACTCACGTTCGCTCCTTCCCGTTCCACTGTGGGGCAATCCGGGACATTGACGATCGTGTGCTAATCTTACAACGAGTTGCCCGTTGTTGATCCCCCACACAATGATGTCACCTCCTCAGCCCCGCTTCTCATCACTAATAGACGCAACCCGGCACCACCTCACTCATTGCTATTCCTCTCTTGAGTTGGCTGATTACATCAACGGAGAGCAAGCCGTCGTCGCCGACGGAGCATCATGGAGGTCACTAGAGGGCTATGCTCTTGGGGATTGCCTAACAACACGGTGGGCAGGAGGAGGCACTAAAAAAAATACACATCCATGATATTTTGAGCCGAACGAAATTTTTTTCTGTCATACATATGACACTTCTATAACGATAATTGTGACAAAACTCCGTATCATCATAGATGTGGTGGGCTCCTACTTCTATGACAAAAAATCATGACAGAAAATGGGCTTTTCGTCCTGGGCGGGCCGGAGACGCCGCTGCATGACATTCTTTGGGCTGCCATGACGGAAAAAATTATGGTAGAAGCAAGGGGAAGGAAAATTTCGGGGAGTTCCCGGTTACGGTGGGAGGTCGGGGGCCGAGCGATGCGCGTTTCTCTCGTACACGTACGCGCGTGTGTGCGAGGCGTTGGCTCTAACTGAACCCGAGCGATGTGTTGGGCTTTAACTGAACCCGAGCGATTGCACTGCAGGCTACGCGTTACTGAATCCGAGCGATCGATCGATGACTATTAACTGAACCCGATCGAGCGATTCCTTCGCTACTGCTGCTAACTGAAGCCGATCGATTGGATGAACAGTGAGCGTTGCGGGGGGAGGGGGGTTTGGATGAACAGTGAGCGGTGGCTTTGCCTCTGGATGAACAGGACCCCGTGGTGTGGAGGGCTGGATGAATAGTAGACGGTGGAGGGGTGCCCGTGGAGGGATGGTTGAACAGGACCCCGTGGTGTGGAGGGCTGGATGAACAGTAGACGGTGGAGGGGTCCCCGTGGAGGGGTGGTTGAACAGTAGCCGGTGGAGTAGCGCGCGGTGGAGGCTGGATGAACAGGAGCCCGTGGAGGCTGGAGGAGGTCGACGGTAGCCCGTGGAGGCTGGAGGAGGTCGACGGTAGCCCGTGGAGGCTGGAGGAGGTCGACGGTGGAGATGAACAGTATCCCGTGGAGTCCCGTTTTGCGGTACGCCATACCCCTCCTGATGAACAGGACCCCCGTTTCGACCGTAGGAGGTCAGTTTCGTCCGTTTTGCGATACGCCACACCCCTCCCGATCAACAGGACCCCGTTTCGACCGTAGGAGGTCCGTTTCGTCCGTTTTGCGGTACGCCACACCCCTCCCGATCAACAGGACCCCTGTTTCGACCGTAGGAGGTCCGTTTCGTCCGTTTTGCGGTACGCCAGACCCCCTCCCGATGAACAGCATCCCGTTTCGAACGTGGCCGGTCGAACACACGGCCGTCTCCTCCGTTCTGCGGTACGCCAGGCCTCGTTTCCATCGCCTGTTCCGTCCAAGCCCTCCCGATGAACACGACCACGCATTCCGTTCCGACCCAGCCGGTTGGCTCCCACGCGTTCCGTTGCCTCCCGATGAACAGGACGCATTCCGTTGCCTCCCCATGAACACGACGCATTCCGTTGCCTCCCCATGAACACGACGACGACGCTGTTTCTCCGTTCCGACCCAGCCATGTCAACGAGCCCTCGCCGTACGTATGCGCGAGTAGGCATTCGAGACCCCGCCCGTATGTACACATACGTGGCCGTATTTTCTTTCTTGCACCCTGGCCGCTGTACATACGTGTACATGCTACGTGCGCGCCTCTACTACAACACGTGCGCGCCTCTACATCCACCAGTATATATGTACGTACACGTTCGCGACCAGAATGACAACGCTACGTACGCTTCGACCAGGTGGGTCCCGATTGTCAGGCACTTCCTTGCGTGCGAAGATGTAGCTGGTGGGTCCCAGCAGTCAGGGGGGCGAATCGTTTTGTTTTTTTGCCCGGACGCACTTCCTCGCGTGCGAAGGTGTAGCTGGTGGGTCTCAGCAGTCAAGGGGGAAACGTTTTTTTCGCGAAATATGGTGGCCCGTCCGGTGGGTCCCCGCTGTCAGGTGGAGGAATAATTATTTTGCGCGTAACAAGGAGGCACTTCCTTGCTGCGGCCGTGGACCCAGCTGTCAGCGTCTCCACGCACAGTACTCTTCCGATGGAAGTCGGTCGTTGACCACATTGACCACGCCGCGCCGAGAGCACCACGGCGGTGGACGACGACGAGGCCTAGGAAGGGGACGACACGGAGGCAGGGAAGACTCGGCAGTTGTTTCCCACGCGGAGGAGAGTATGACTGTACGAGGGTTTACTGGTTCGTCTGCCGTCGCCGGAGAATAACAGCAGGTGTGGGTGAGTAGAGGGATGGCTAGGCCAGCGACGTGAGTACGGTGGGGCGGTGAGGCCTGCGCGGCAGCACAGCCGGCCGCGGGGAGGAGGGAGCAGGCAATCTCGCCGGCGCTTGTTTGAGCGGCTGGAGCAGGAAGAGCAGAGATTGAAGAAGCACGACCACCGTTGGATGGACATCCAACAGTCAGTGCTTGTGCGTCAACCTTTTTTTATGAAAGCCTCAAATCTGTGGAAAACAGCATACAGCCCATCTGCCATTATTTCTAATAATTTACAGCCCATTTGCTAATTCTTAAGGGTTTTTTGAGCCCATATTCTTTTTGTTAGCATTACAGCCCATATTGTGGCCACGGTTAGAAAATTATACGAAATTTTGCATATTTCGGTGCGGTTCGAACTGTTTTTAATCCCGAAATTTCGACTCACATCCAAACTGATTTTAAAAATAAATGTATATCAATATAAAATCCAACAAATTCTCCACGCATAAAAATTAATGTAATTTAAAATCTTGAAATAATAAAAAATATATTTGAAACTAATTGCCGATTTGATGTGTTTTAAAAATGTACATCCCATTTCTCATTACTGATGGGCCATTTTCTCGGCCAGCCGAATGAAAGCTCTCCTCGTCTTGAAAGATTTGCAGCCCAACAGGCCTGACAAAAGCGACTTACTTGGCAAATCACAAAAAAACTGGGCTGTAGCCGTGGACCCAGCTGTCAGTCTCTCCACGTACAGTACTCTTCCGATGGAAGTCGTTCCTTGACCACGTTGACCACGCCGTGCGGAGAGCACCACGGCGGTGGACGGCGAGGCCTAGGAAGGGGACGACGTGGAGCCGGGGAAGACGCGGCAGTGGAAGCCCGCGCGGAGAGGAGTACGAGGGTTCACTGGTTCGGCTGCTGTGTGTGGCTGCCGTTGCCGCAGGGCCTGGCCAGCGGTGGGAATAGTAGGGGGCGGTGAGGCCTCTGCGGCAGCATAGCCGGCCACGGGAGGCAGGAGCATGCGGCACGACCGGCGCTGCTTTGGGCAGCTGGAGCAAGAAGACCAGAGGTTCAAGAAGCACTACGGTCGTTGGATGGACATCGTACGGTCACTGGAGCTAGAATCGTTCATATTGACTAAGTTGACAAAGCCCTTCGTCCCCGTCAACTTAGTAGGCCCACAAGTCAGCCTCCCACCAAGGTGGGTCCCAGCTAGCCGGGGGAGTATTCATTTTTTTGTGCGTAATAAGGAGGCACTTCCGGTGGGTCCGAGCTGACAGCGGGGGGAACGTTTTTTCGCGAAATACGGTGGCCCGTCCGGTGGGTCCCAGCAGTCAGGGGGAAGCGATTTTTTTCGCAAAATACGGGTGGCCCGTCCGGTGGGTCCCCGCTGTCAGGTGGAGGAATAATTATTTTCCGCGTAATAACGAGGCAATTCCTTGCGGCTGCCGTGGACCCAGCTGTCAGCCTCTCCACGTACAGTCCACGTCCGATGGAAGTCGTTCCTTGACCACGTTGACCACGCCGCGCCGAGAGCACCAGGGCGGTGGACGATGGCGACGCCTAGGAAGGGACGACGCGGAGCCGGGGAAGACGCGACAGTGGATGCACACGCGGAGAGGAGTACGAGGGTTCACTGGTTCGGCTGCGCTGCCGTCGCCGCAGAATAACAGGGGGTGTGGGTGAGTGGAGGGATGGCCTGGCTAGCGGTGGGAGTATAGGGGGCGGTGAGGCCTCCGCGGCAGCACAGCCGGCCACGGGAGGCAGGAGCAGGCTGCACGACCGGCGCTGCTTTGGGCGGCTGGAGCAAGAAGGCCAGAGGTTGAAAAGCACGACGGCCGTTGGATGGACATCGTACGGTCACTGCAGCTAGAATCGTTTATATTGACTAAGTTGACAAAGCCCTTGGTACGTCAACTTAGTAGGCCACAGGTCAGCTTCCGAAACGGTGCGCCCCAGATGTCAGGGGGAGGAATCATTTTTTGGGCGGGTGAAGCTAGAATATCCGAAATTGAAGAAGAAGCACGGCATCCGTTGGATGGACATCGAACGGCCACTGCTGCTAGAACCGTGTGTTGACTATAAGTTGACAAAGCCTTGCATACGCGTCAACTCTGTTTTTTTAGGGGACGCGTCAACTTAATAAGGCCAGAAGTGTGTGGCAGAGAACTTATAGCCCATTTGAGATTTGTAAGAATGTGTAGCCCATTTTTGAATTCTAATGGAATTTACTACAGCCCATTTACAGTTTGTTAAAAGTACAACCCATTTCAACCAACCGTTCAAAACAGAATTCAATAAAATTTCCCACATTTTGATGGGATCCGAAATATTTTTATCCCGAAATTTCTAGTCAGATTAAATACAATTTCAACATAAATTTATATTACGTAAAAATCCAACAAAACATTGCGCTCGCAACAATTAATGAAATTAAAATTTTCAATATCCAAAAATAATATTTTATAAAGTAATCACGTGTTTGGTGCATTTTTTATAGTTACTGCCCAGTTTTTATAATTACATCCCATTTATTATTTCTTAAAGCCCATTTTCTTGTTAAGCCTAATGCATCCTTCCTAGGAAAGATTTGCAGCCTAGCGGGGCGGAGAATAACAACTTGACCTTGCCTGGGTATTCCTAAAAAAAAGTATAGCTGGGCTAGCCATTTTCAGCTTGAAAAAAATTAATATCTGGGCTGGATATCTGGCCTGGGCTAGACGGGCCATAGCCCGCCCAGTTAATACCTGCAGCGATGTTTTCGTTGTTGTTCAGAGGAGAAAAATTAATATCTGGGCTAAACATCGGAAAACTCTGCAGTGCTCACACCTCAAAAACACAAATACTGCTCGAGCTGCTTGGTCCCAGCTGTCGGCCGCTTCTTGTGCATTTCTCTCGTTTATTGACTACTACATAGGTTGACAATGGTGTGGGACCGTGATGTCAGGAAACCAGGAGGAAGCAAAATAAATTATAGTTATATATATATATATATATAATAAGGAGGCACTTGCGTACGTGAGGCTATGGACCTGGTGGGTCCCCATTGTCATCCTCTCAAAGTAAAGTCATCTCCTCGCCCGCGCGCGCTTTCCGCCCGAAACAGTCAGCGCTGCCCGCCCCGCTTCCCGGTGTAGGCGATTGCTCCGCCTTCAAACGACACAAGTGCCGTCCGTCCATCCATCTGCCGCCCACATTAATGATACGAGGTTGCCGAGGCAGCTACTCCGGCGCCACACGTCCGTCCCTCCGCCCGCCCACAATTTCTATATAAACTACTGCGCCGGCCATAGCCGCAGTCATCCGCATCCGTTCCCTTTCTCCTGTCCGCACCACTACTGCCCACCATGGCTTCCTCGCGCTCCAGCGCTCTTCGGGACGGGCGGACGACGGACCACAAGGAGATGGCAGCCATTGCTGCCTACCGGCTGGCCGGCAGGCAGCCGGAGGACGACGACGTCCCAATGGAGAACATGGTAGTCGACGATCCGGCGCCAACCCCCTCCTCTGCGCCATCCTCGCCGGTGCATTGCACCATGACCATCGGCGAGGCCCGTGCCCAATATATGGACAGGGTGAGGCAGATGCGTGAGGAGCAGTTCCGGGAGGCGCAGGCCGACGCCGCCTACAACCACCATCTCCTCCAGGAGCACCTGCAGGCGGAGGAGCAGATCGCCGCGGAGCGGGCGGAGCAGGAGGCGCTGCTCGACTCATACCGCTCCGCCCGCAAGGGCCGCCTCGAGCGCTGCCGGTACCGCATGCGGGTGGCGGAGGCTGTGGCCGCCTACAAAGAGGCTAGCAAAGAGGGCGATGAAGCGGGCGAGGCGCTGTTTGGCGAGACCGAGGACGAGGCAGAGGACAATGCCGGCTCCAACGAGTCCCCGCCCCGCTGGTGTCGACGAGGCCCTGCTCCGCCGAGGCCCCGCGGCGCCAACAACGAGGCAGAGCACCGCCGGCTCCGCCGAGGCCCCGCCCCGCCAACAACGAGGCAGAGGACATCGCTGGCTCAGCCGAGGCCCCACCCTGCCGGCAACGTGGGGGAGGATTTCCACCGCTCCGCTGAGGCGCCGCCCGCCGGCAACGAGACAGAGGACATCGCCGGCTCCGCCGAGGCCCCGCCCTGCTGCCAACGAGGCCGCGCCACATAGAAAACGAGGAAGAGTAGAACACGGTAGGTCGCCGCCGCTCGGGTCCAAGTAAGGCCACCGCTGCTACCCTCCGGTTGAAGCCAAGCTAGGCGGGTTGACCATTGACGGCCGGTTAGCTTCTTGGCGGCGACGTGGAGTCGGAGAGCTGCGCTGGAGAAGAACACTGCTTCTACTTAACTGCTGGTGCAGTTGGCTGACTGACACGTGGGCCCAACAGGCCACATGTCAGTTACGCAACTGCACCTGCAGTTAAGTCACTGAAGCTTCTGTTCGGCTCAGCGGGACACAGGTGGGTAGCTTCGGTTAATTAATTATACCTCCAGCGCACCCCTTTTTAGTTGAAGAATGTATGAAGTATAATGAAATCCGGCATGTTTATATGAAATCCGACCGTGTATGAATGAATTTATTTTGATTAGTTCGAATTCCTGTATCACTGGCATTGGATGAACATGCAAAACAATACGTACTAGCATTATTCCCAGGGTGATCACCTCGTTTGCAGCAGTTTCACATGTACTCCCTCCGGTCCTTTCTAGTCTGCATACAAGTTTTGTCTGCAGTCAAAGTATCTCTACTTTGACCAATCTTATACAAAAAAGTATGCACTTTCACAATGTGTGAAGTAAAAAGGAACAGAAGGAGTATAAAGAGTTTGAGCAGCTTTTTAGCGTTGCTATACATTGCAATCAAACACACAGGCCTGGCAATTCATAGAGAACATTCAAAACAATCGATGGTTATGCATCTCAGCGACTCACATGTCAGAGGCAATATTTACTTCACAACTAAAGAATAAAGAAAAAAATTATCGACGCTGCTGACAGCAAAGGGCGTCCCATTCGAAAATATCAAACGCATGTCTTGCTAAAATCAATGAGCAAAATTTGACAAGGTTGTCCCATTCCAAAATATCAAATGCCTACGATTGTGGAATGGGCAGGGTTTGCCATTAGTTCGGACATTGACATGGCACCTCGTGCTAAATAAACTAGCTGTTCTTTTTGTGCAGTTCCACCAAAATCAACCAAATTCGCGCGTAGCTTGTATGATTTCGCCCTTATATGTTGCAACGCCTTGAACTTATTGGCACCTCCTTTCTTGTGGTGGAAATGAATGATTCGATGTATTCATGAACATTTTGTGCAGTTCCCATTGAAATCAAGCTGAGCACCCCTGTTTGCACAAATACAAAAAAGTGATTAGTATAAAGCAAACTGTACTATGAATTGACAGTTTCAACAAGCACATACATGGTCCATGTAGAGCACACTTTTAGAAAAATGGAACTCACCAGAAAGAATCCTAAAACAACATTGTACTCGTGCATCACAGCAAAAAAAAGGAGATTTGTCAGTCCTTCTGAGCTTAAGTTAGTTTGGTCTTGTGGGGAGTAATGTAACCATCCTTCAACTGCTCCTTCTGATGAGAAGATAGACAGGGCTTCTTCATCCTGGCATAATCGGAACTAGTCACTTCACGTACTCCATATTCTTCTTCAGAGGAAGATGATCCTGTTGTGCAAAGACAAGAGGACTACTCAATGCTAGCATCCCTGTTTGCTCGAAAAAAAGGAAAGGAAATATTTAAAACATCACAGATGAAGCACTTCTCAAGGACAATACCACTTTTTCATGACAATTTCTAAACAGTAGCACAACACCAATAGAGATGACAAAGCTCAATCATATGGATGAAATCAGTGGGCGAGTACCAACCTTTGTCAGGAGGCTTATTGTGTAGAGCATACAGATGAAGCACTTCTCCGGAACCATCTGTTGCTATCTACGGTGGTGGCCATGCTTACTATATACTCCTCGATTAGTTTAATGTTTCCAACATCTTCTTGGTGCAGTTCCACTAAAATATATGGTATCTTCAAAGAAGATCCCTGTTTGCACAAGTAGAGATAATTACATATTACATTAAGAGTGGCATCAAATCAGTGGCAAAACAATTGCTCGTTCCAGCCATAGCAATAAATTAAGATGCAAAACTATATCATTACTTCTGTCATCACAGTTTCAGTGCTTCATTACAGCACCGGGAGTTGATTTTTGTTTTTCTTTCGCTTGTTCTTCCCCTTCATCACTTGGTTCAATAACAGACAAGCTTCGCCTTCAATGTAAGATTTGGCATGTCAATAAGGGAGCACAAGTATAATACTAAACTTAATTTTCTGATGAAAGTGGCAAAATACAGGCCAGCAGTTGTGAAATATCCTTATCTTACCTCAATGGGATATTACGGTGCACATACAGATTGGAAGTCTTGTCTCCATTTGTGCAGTTCACTAAAATCAAGCAACATTATCGTACAAGTAGCACAACATATGAAAGAACACTGCAGAATCAAGTGAAAGAAGGCTAGTACTGACCTCTCATGATGCGGAATTCAAACAACTCACAAGAAGAAGATCTGAACCAAATTCGCCTTAACGGATAGGAAGTAAGATCTCCTCTTGTGCAGTTCCACTAAGATCAAGCAATCAAGCAACGTTGTCGGTGTGACATTTTGGTTGAACTGCACAAAACACTCTTAAAACAAAAGTGTTTTGTGCAGTGCAACAAAAGGTCACAATGGCAACGAGGTGAAGTAGATAACCCTGTTTACACAGAGGTGCAAAGGAAACAATTAGTGGTCACTAACGGTGGATGACACAGAAGCCAACAAAAAGAAGCATCTACCTTATCTAAATGGGAAAGAAAGCAAGACATTAGCATTTCTCAAACGGTGGCATTGATTAATATTAACATAGAGATTATATTAACAATAAAATTTGTTAAACATGTAATTTGCTTTTAACTGTGGCATTGCATCAATTTTCCAGCGGCATTATTAGAGGTTGTTTGTTTACAGGGACATTTTGGTGTAGGGACTAAAAAAACTCCGTGTCAGTCCCATCTAAACCAAACAGGAGGGACTTTTAGGGACTAAAAGTGGGCATTTGGGACTAAAGAAAGAAGACCCCGAGGGAGTCTTTCTGGGACTTTTTCCAACAGTTGCCCCTGCCACGCATCGCACCTTGTCTCTATTAGTTCATTACTAGGGGTAACATGGTCTTTTAGCATGTCATTTAATAACCTCTAGTCCATGTTTAGTCCCTGGAACCAAGTAGGTAGGGACTAGGGAGTTTTTAACCAAACATGGCCTTAGATTAACAACAGCTAATGATTTGCACGGGACAGTGGACGCACCAGCACCATGTGCATCTACCGATGTACTGTGGTCATGCACAGTCTGTTGCAACAAAGAACAAACAACCAAGGAGCATATTTGTGTTGGTCCCAGTTTTGTTATCTTTAGACACCTTTCCCTATGTGAGCGCAGCAAATCTAGTCCTGCTCAAACTCTACAGCCTTGTCCCTTCCTTTGCTTTTTGAACTAGTACTTTCGCCCCTTCCTTTCCTCTTTGAACCACGTCCTAGATTTATGCGATACAACTTTCGCCACTACTTTCCCCCATTCCTTTCCTCTTTGATCCACGTCCTAGATTCATGCTATACAACTTCCCCCCTTCATTTCCTCTTTGAACCACGTCCTAGATTCATGCTATATACAACTTTTCCCACTACTTTCCCCCACTCCTTTCCTCTTTGAACCACGTCCTAGATTCATGGTATACATGCAGCTAGAGCAATGCATGTGGAGTAAGTAAATTATATCTTAAGGTTCTTGGGGCGTGGTTCGGTGGGCGACGGGATGGCGGCGAAGAAGAAGGGGTCTTGGGGCGTGGTTTGGTGGGCGACGGGACGGCGGTGAAGAAGAAGTGGTCGGAGGCCCTCCCGCGCCGCCGCTGGGTGGAAAGTGAACAGCTGCGCCGGTAGTCCCTCGCCGATGGTGACAGCGTTAAACCTCCTTCCCTTCCCGGCGGACAGATCCTGCCGGCTCTTTGAGCAGCAGTGAGGGGAGAGAGAGGCCAACGAAGTCTTGTTTAGATCTGGAGAGGGCGAGAGAGTGTGAAGAGAGCAACTACAAGCGCTGAGGCTCCAGCGGGAGAGGGCGAGAGAGTGTGAAGAGAGCAACTACAATTGCCGAGGCTCCAGCGTGTATATATATACTGGAGAGAGAGAGTGTGAAGCGTGCAAACCCTAGAAAACATTTTGACCAGTCAAAGAATCCTCCTGGCACAAATTATGCTCAAGTGTAGTTATCGAACCCGAGACCTCAAGTTTGATGAGCGAACAGGCTAACCAGCTACACAACCCTCCCGTTATGTTCAACGAGAGGGAAATAACCTTTTATACATTCCTGCATTCGTGTGACAAGCATGCCGTGTTTTTTGTGTGTGTGTGAGAGTCATTGGGATTTCAATCATAATCATGTCATGTGGCTTTGGTGGTAAGACTATCCATAGTGGTGCAGAAATAATGCAGCCTTAGTCACCTTACCTCTCTCCACGTAGTACGTTGGGTCCCACCAGTCAGAGGGTGAAACAAACAAATTAATAATAAAAATTAAAAGCTCCAGCGGTGTATCTTACCTCACACATTTCGCTACTGCTCGAGAACACTGTCCAATTGATCCCTCTGTTCGCTCACGTACTATTTTAAGTGAATCCTTATTATAACATGCACACAAATTTTGGGCACTTGTATTCTACTTAAGTCAGTGTGCCACCGTATCTCGTATACTTACTACTCCCTTCGTCTAGGTGTAATAAGTCACGTTAGAAGGTGCAACGGGACCAAGGTGCGTGCGTGCGTGCGTGTGTGTGTGTTTAACAACATGTGTGTGTTAGAGAGAGCGACAGATCGACCTACTCCTACAGAGAGATGTTGTGTAGTGTACGATTTTAGCCGCGAGAGTCGGTGCATCTTCTCATTTCCGGGCGTGTCCGGTAGGGACATGCGGACAACTGCCACGCCCGCTCCTGACCAGCCTGGCCCACCCAAAGCCCCTCCATCGCCCGCGCTCGCTTCCCGCCCGAAACGGTCAGCGCCGCTCCAAATAATCGGTGCCCCATTCATGCCCGGGCAAAGTGGATGCGACCTCTCACTGGCGCAAGAGTGATGGTTGCTTCATCCGTCCAACTTACTGCTGGGTCTATGTGATTTGACGGCTCATTGGGCTTTATTACTGAGGTGGTAGGACTGCTGGATGTCCCACGCTTTCGGCGAAAGGAGGTACTACTACTAGATTACAATTTTCTCCATTCTTACAGCAGAGGCGTGCAAGAGCAGTGAAAAGACGCAGGCTCAGTGATTACATGGCCCACCTCACACTATCACCATGCGACACCTAACTCTTTACATAGTACTCCCTTCGTTCCTAAATATTACTAGATGAGTCCCCGCGCGTTGCCGCGGAACAGCGGTATATCTCTCTGCGCAAAATTATCGATTTCATAGAACTAAAAAAAACTCTATAACCGCATGACAAATGTGGTAGCCAAACTAAATAAACTCCCATCATCATTTAGATCATCCCACGTAAGGAAAAAAGATCAGCCAACTCCTACTGCATAATGGGATTATATTGTTCTTTTTGACATGTTAATGGGACTTAAAAGCTCACTTACATGGATGCTACCGGTGCATGGTTGCATGCAGACATGTTGATGTGATTTAAAACCCACTCACATGCATGTGCCACGGTATTTCTGCATGCTTGCATGTGGCTTAGTGCGGAGCCTCTCAACGTCTAGATCAGACGGCTATTATGGACTGATTTACTTCATCTAACGGCTACATCAATTTTGATGATGTGGCTCAAGGAGAGGATAGACAATTCCTAGTAGTGGGGGCTAGCTATTACTAGTAGATAAGTCTTTGTAGAGATTCCACTACATACGGAACAAAATGAATGAATCTACACTTAAAATGCATCTATATACATCCACATGTGGTTCATGGTGAAATCTCTACAAAGACTTATATTTAGGAACGGAGGAAGTACTAGTATAGTACGTACTGTAATTTATCAGCGAGATAAATTTGTACAATGCTATGAAGCTTCCAGCTTCTGTTACATGTATCTTGCGTCCAAGGTTGCCCGTTGCAACATTTCATCAAATACAAAGTTGACTAACATGCATGCTATTGCATCTCAATGATTGACAGATCATAGCAAATATGTACTCCCTCCGTTCCAAAATAAGTGTCTCAACTTTGTGCAAACTTTAGTACAAAGTTGTACTACTACTAAGGTTGACACTTATTTTGGAACAGAGGCAGCTAAAGAAAAAAGATCCATGCAGTCCCTAGCCATTGAACCGTGAACCCTGACCAGGCCTCAATTTGCTGGCAACGTTCGAGCTTCCTAATAAATGAAGTTTGCAACCTTTTGACCATCGGATCATTTTGTGCAGTTTCACCAAAATCGAGATGAGCATCCCTGTGGCAAAGAAATTGAAGAAGCGTGATTAGAATAATATTACTGGGACTAGTTGATGAGACATAAACTCATCACAAATACAGTACGTAGAAGCCAGTAGAGGTATGTGCGGGTCAAATAAGTAGAGAAATATCCACAGGGAGTGATGTGGGCAGCTGGAGCAGTGGTGCAAGCCGGCTGTAAAGGGAGTTGTACCTGAGGGATGTAGCTCAACCTTGAGGAGGGCGGCGGGAGGCGGCAACTGCCCACGTCGCGACAGTGAGCAAGGGACGAAGGCAACCTCACCGGGTTTGTGAGAGAGAACGGCGGGGACCCCTGATCGGGACGTGCCGACAGTGGGTTTTCGCCGTCGGCGACGACCACCGCATCTACACTAAGCATCCACCCCTTCCCCAAGCGGACGTGATTCGCTGGGATGTTAGAGATGTGGCCACAGTCGTTTTGTGCGAGAGAGTGTGAAGAGAGCAACCCCAGCAAGCAACCGTGTAGGCTGGCCCGTCCTGACTATGTATATAGTGGAGCGGTTTCCTTTTCTCTCCATATGAACCTATCATATTGCGTACGTGCCACTGAAGAAAAAAAAACTTTATTTATAAATGACGCGGCACCTACTACTCGTTCTCCTATAACCTTGCGCTTGGCATCTCCAAAATATTAACCTTGCGATTGGCTCTTCGCCTCTTCGGGAAGTCGAGCAATAATGGTAGTGCAGCATATATCATTCTGGCTATATGAGACCGAATGAATTGCTGCACGTCCACCACATGGGCGAGGGTCGAGGGGCGAGGGAGAGTGCTACATACAGAGCAAAATGAGTGAATCTACACTCTAAAATACGTCTATATACATCAGTGTTTGGAGTATGTACTAGTAGTTCATAATGAAATCTACTAAAGGACATATATATTCCAAACAATATGATATAATCTCTATAACCAAGGTAGTAGGGAGGAGGAGTAAACGGAGGGAGTAGTAAATTTTTCTCCTCGTCCTGCGAGCCACTGCGCGCATGGGCGAGGGAGCGGGCGTAAGGCGGAGCAAGCTTCACCTCATCCTGCGAGCCACCGCGCCCGTTGGCGGGGGAGACAGCGTACTAAGCAAGCTTCTCCTCGTTCTGCGAGTTGACGGGACACATCAAAAGTACTCCAGTGTATAGAGCCTTGCCTCTAAGGTAGGCCCCACATGGTTTGCCTCTTTTTTTAACATAACACGTCAAGTCGCAATTTGTTTGTTCACCCGTGGTAGACGATCCTCCCTCCACCAAGTGGACAACAAGTACACGTGCCAAATTACCACGTGGGCTGCCTTTTTCGTACAGAATTGAGCTCCACCGTGTACCCGCGCGGGTGTGGTTGGGAAAGAGACGGGAGTACGTGCGCCATGCATGCACCTCTTCTCTTCGTGCACGTCCCCCACCTACGTGGGTGTGTGTGAGAGATACAAACC
>NC_057808.1:403120544-403127875 GCF_018294505.1 Triticum aestivum
CGATAGAGTCAAAGAGAGGATCAAGTGGGTGGGTGCGAGATCGATGAAGAGAGCCATCAAAATTGTGTGTGTGTGCAAGTCAAAGATATAGGGCGACTGGCCTACCGGAACATTATAGGGCACATGTCAAGTTTGTGTGTGGCAGGGAGACATGACTAGAGTGCTCGATGTATCGGTGTGTGTGGGGGGAGGGGGGTGGGGGGAGCGGTAGGCAGAGGCCTAACTATAGAGGTAGAACGACTCGTATATGTGTTGAGAACGAGAGACCCAGCTATGTCTTGAGGGAGATCGGTTGACATCCATACATAACTGAAGGACGGGAAATATGATGGGACAGAGAGAGAGAGAGGAGAGAGAGAGGGAGGGAGAGGGGTAGAGTGCTGGATGGGTGATGGAGTTGCTTCTCGAAGATGGTGGGAGAGGCCTACTAGACAAACTGAGGGTGGAACTGCAATGTTATCAATAAGAGTGGGGATGTGTTTCTGTGTGTGCCTGTGCATGATAGATCTGTCGGGACGCATCCATGGATGATGAAGGGGAACCATGTGTTTGGTAAGCAAACCTAACTAGATCGGTAGATCAATTGTTGTTTGTCGGAGGAAGGGAGAGACACAACTAATGAGGTAGATCAATTGACGTGTGGGTAAAAACGAGTTATAAGGACCTAGCTAGCTATATGTATAGCGAGAGATCGGTCGGTGTACGTCCATTTGTTAGAGGCAACACTACAAAAAAAAACACTTCCGTGATGATACGTGTTTGTCACAGTAGGTCGCGTTTTTTGTCATGCATGTACATCCATGACAAATTTATGACAGAATCAAGATAGTCATACCTGTGCTGTCGTAGAAGTGTTCCATGACATTACCAAAATTATCATCACGGAAGTGTCCACTTCCATGACGATAATCGCGCGTCACAGAAGTGCTTTCGTCAAGGGTGACCGACACGTGGCATCCACCGTAATGGAACGCCGTTAAGCTATCGGGTCGGGTTTTGGATCCGATAACCCGTTAACAGCCCCGACCAATGGGGATTTTCCACGTGTAAAATCATCATTGGCTGGAGGAAACACGTGTCGGCTCATCGTTGGGACAGATGTCATCCACTCATTGGACAGAAGGCGCCTATGATACGTCGACACGTGGCACGGCCCAACAGAGGCCCATTCCTGTGAAAAGGCCGACCCGTTTGACTTGGTCAAAAGCTGGCGGGCCGGCCCATGGAAAGCCTGTTAATGGCCTGCTCGCATATTGCCCATTTACAACCCGCTAACCCAAGGCCCGTTACGCCCTATCCGAATTAGGCCCAGTAGTGTCATCTGGGCCATCCAATATGATTCCAGCCCGTTTTCACTTCTGGCCCATGTATGGCCCATGACGTCTTTCGGCCCATATGAGGCCCTATGTAACTCTTGGCCTATTAACGGCCCATGGTGAAACTGGCCCGTAATGAACAGTGTACCACTTTACACCCATTAACGGCCCGTGGTGAAACTGTCCCGTAATGAACAGTGTATCACTTTATACCCATTAACGGCCCGTTATTCCGTTGGGCCGTTTCCAGCCCATGTTATCTTTCGGCCTTCTCAGAGCCCATTTATTCTTGGGCTCATTTCTAGCATTCGTTTACTTACGGCCCGTTACTGTCATTTTCTGCTTGTGGGCCAAATTCAGCCCGTGGTTACAGTCGGCCCATTTGTGGTCCGTTAATACATTGGGCCGTTTTCATAGTGTCATCAAATACGGCCTATTAACGATGGCCCGTTATGGTCGGCCCATGAACGGACGATTCCAACTCTAGCCCGTTTACGGCCATAATGCGGCCTGTTATTGGCCCATGTTTGGCCAATCGATCATACGGCCCGTATAAGGCCCATTGATGATACGGCCCGTAGAAGGCCCATTGTTTCTACGGCCCGTAGAAGGCCCATTGTTTCTACGGCCCGTAGAAGGCCTACTGTTTCTACGGCCCGTAGAAGGCCCACTGTTTCTACGGCCCGTAGGAGGCCCAGTGTCACTACAGTAAATATTAGCCCATGGTTATTGTGGCCTAGTTTTAAAAAATAGGTTATTGCAGCCACTAGCAAACCGCGGAAAAAGAACTGCACTGACTACAAGCAAACAAATAAACAAGACAACAAGGAAATAAATAAGCAAGCAACTTATGCTAGGCTATCACGGCTATTACACATATTACATCCACTGGGCATCATAGTTCGCCACCAGTGCAAATATAGGGAACAAAGCAACATATAAACGCCGCAACAAAACAAGTCTAGAACTGAAACCACTTCAGAAGAGTTCAAGAAACAATATCCTGGGTACCCATAATGCTGGCAAGATGCTTAGCAAGCTTATTAACTTTCTCTTGTTTGGCGCTTAAATCCTCCAGCGCTTGCTGTTGCACAAGAAAGTACGCATCTGAATTCTGCAGGGACTTCCTCAGTCCTTCGGCTTCTTGCCGCAGCACAGCTGACTGATGCCTTTCATCTTGTAGCTGATACTGATGAAGCCGAAGTGATTCAGGCAGTGAGTTCGAAGAGCTTGTGCCAGCGGTACTGGCCAGTAACTCGAACACTACATCAACGCAGGACTGTGGGGTTTTCTCAATGTCTAGAAGATCGTTTTTATCACCTTTCTTGGAGACCAACAGGGTTGTCTCACTATCTTGAACCTTATCTGCATTACTTTCTCTACCATTGCATAGTGGGGTGCTCTTCTCCAATATTCTGTTTGCATACTACAAGAGAAACAAGCAGACACATCACAGGTTTAGCTTGTAGTATACGAAACTCATTTTGGTAAACCGTTTCAGTAGTAAGGTGGACAGGATAACAGCATGAAACAAACATATATCTATGTACTATGGTCACTGTATTGTCCATATCATTCTAGTTTATGTTCCGTAATCAAGATAGAGACATAGTTCAACTCATATATTTTTAAGACACAGCAGCATAGACAGAATATAAGTGTGAGAAACTACACAATATTGGCAGCACTTGTAATGTGCATCACATGAGAACATAACTGTTTATACAACTTAAACTGAAATCAACATAGAGCAACAAGTTAGAACAGCAATCCAGTTAAAGAAATAGGTTTAAAACATACCTGTTGCGCCATTGGAGTTTCAATTGGATCCTTCAAATTCGAAAGTAGTTGGTATGAGTAAATACAGTGATGCAACAACAAAGGAGTATGGACCATAGCTACGGAATCTGACCTAAGAACAGTTGCTCTTCTGCTTTAAACATGGAGTTTGGGTTAGCTGTGGTGGTCTTCGTGCTTTGGGCACTGCAGTAGCTTTATAGACTGCTCGTGTGGGGGTACTCTGTGGTGGACATGGTGCTTTGTCAACTATAAGTGGGTTACTATCCGCTGGGGTTGCGGTTAGATGGGTTGTAGCTGGTTCTCTGCCCAACGGTGTAAGTGTGCAATCTGGAAGAGTCTCGATTATGTGTGGTGGGGCTAGTTTGTGGGCCAGTACAACCATGGTTCTATCTGCATCGACGGGTAGCACTGTCTTTTGTGAAGAACGGGTTTTTGCTCCCTTAGATACTGCCATCACCCCCTCCAATTCAAATGGCTGATAAACAAGAAAAGAAATTGAACGTACAGACATTGTATGATAGACAGATGTGGTAATTCACATATATGTTGTCTAACCAAACAGGACAGCATGACACAATTTCACATATATGATGGCTAACTAAACAGGATAGCATGACACAATTTCAGATATATGATGGATAACTTAACAGGATATAATGGCATAATTCAACATATGATGAGTACCTAAACAGGATGACATGACAAAACTATATGATGTCTTTCTAAAATAGGTTGGGATGAAATAATTCACATACATGTTGTCTAAGTATACAGGATGGCATGATATAATTGACATAATTGATTCATATACTAAGCAGCTGGCACTCGCATGTATGATCTCTAAACTAAGCAGGTAGAATTCAATATTGTGCATATGATGTCTAAACTAAGCAATGCAAGACACCATATGCATCATATGAGAAATATAAACATTGCAACTTAGAGCATACACCTCAGGTGGGATATAGGACCGGTCATCTGTCTCTGAATCCTCGTCTGAGGAGCTCCCTGTAACCATCGAGATATATGCTTCAACAGGTACCATTGCTTGCTCTGAAGACCTTGTTTTCACTCCAGATTTTTCCATAACCGGCTCAAATGGCAGATACACATGAAGAGTAGTTCAATATACACAGATTGTCGACAAATGGAATACGTAATAAAAAAAGATGGCATGAGATAATTCACATATATGATGCCTGGCTCCATGGCGGTGCATAATTCACATATATGATAACTGGCTGAAAAACATGGCATTGCATAATTCACATATCTGATATAGAAAGCAAATAGGAGGCATTCACACAAAGCATGTCTAATCTAAGCAGATGGCATGGCAATGCAAGACCCCATATGCATGATATGAGCAATATAACCCAGCCAAGTTAGAGCATGCACCTCGGGGGGGGGGATACGACTGGTCATCTCTCTCTGAATCCTCCTCCGAGGAGCTAACTGTAACCAGCAAGAAATCTGCATTGACAGGTAGCACTGACTGCTCAGAAGACCTTGTTTTCACTCCAGATTTTCCCATGACCGACTCAAATGGCTGATGCACAGCAAGAGTAGATGAATGTATAAACATTGTTGACAAATGGAATACATTATGGAAAAATATGGCACAATACAATTCACATATACGATGACTGGCTAAATAAGATGGCATTGCATGATTCACGTATATGATGCCTGGCTAAAGAAGATGGCATTGCATAATTCCCATATACTCCCTCCGTTCCTAAATATTTGTCTTTTTAGAGATTTCAAATGGACTACCACATACGGATGTATATAGACATATTTTAGAGTGTAGATTCACTCATTTTGTTCCGTATGTAGTCACTTGTTGAAAAAGACAAATATTTAGGAATGGTGGGAGTATGATATAGAAACCAAACAGGTGGCATTCACACAAAGCAAATCTAAACTAAGCTGATGACATATAAGATGTATAATGTAAGCAATGCAAGGCGCCATATGCATGATATGACCAACATCAGCATGCAAGGTTAGAGCAAACACCTCAGGTGGTAAACAAGCGTGGTCGGCTCCTTCTGAATCTCCATCTGAACAATTATCTTCCTCTAGAATACAATCTGGAAATGCAGGAGGGGGGGGGCACTTCGCCCACCATGGAGCGGCGTCTGCATGACATTATATTTGCATGCAACGGTCTTCTCTTTTTCTCTACATGTTCAGTACGATTGTGTACAATATCTGACATGCATAATAAAAAAATAGTTAGATTTTGTAAGGCCTAAGGGGTGCATGCAAAAATCAAGACTGATGGTAGCAAACGAGTGGATGGATCCAAAACTAATGATAGCAGGTAGATTATAGCTTCAGTTTAAAAAGATAGACAATGGATCATCTATTGTTTGTTGCCCACCCAACATGAACCACATAGAAGACCCCAGATGAACCAGATAGTAGACAGATACTATTCGTTGCTGGCTCGATATGAGACCCATGGGCAATTGAAAACTCAAGATTGAACGATAAAGTAGCAGGTAATAATAACCGATGTACAACGTAAGCAAACACGAAAGACTGCGACCTCTCTTCCGGAACTGTGTAGTCCTCAGGTTCATCTGCTCAGTCGATGATGGTAATGCAGTTGGCGTGGCTGCCGACAACGGGGAAGATGATCTGAGGCAGCGAAAGGAAGTCTGCAGGGGGGATCTCTGCTGCAGTGAACACTTCTGTCGATGGTGCACCTCAGGTGGGGTGGATGACGGCACGGCAGGAGCAGGACATAACACACAGAGTTTTCTTTGACGCCTATATGAAAATGAAGTAAATCTATAAGGGCTCCTTAGAATTGGAGGATTCTATAAACGCAGGGACAGGAAAAACACAGGAATAGGATAGGAATGCACGTGCAAAACAGAGCATTTGGAAACATAGGATTTCAGTCAACCTGGGTGTTTGGCTCACATGAATTGGAGGAATAGAGGAATGGAGAAACAAAGTGATGCGACGAGTGTACAACCTCTTTGGCATAGCCTTGTGGACCTCAGCATCATTGGGTTGGACGTGGACGATGGTGATGATGCTGGTGTGACTGTCGGAGGCGGGGAAGAAGATCCGAGGCCTCTGGAAACGGTGCCGAGGGTACTGCTCCGCTGTGATGGACAGTTCCGTCGTTGGAGCAGCTCCGCTAAGGTGTACGGCGATGAGGCTGAAGCATGACAAGACAGACAACGTTAATCTGAAGTGGGACCCTAATATCATCTGCAATAGATGATGTAAAATACATCACCAAAAAGTGCTAGATGTAAAACGCATCAGCCGCGCCACGGCCACTCCAACAGATGCTGTAAGTACTGTTCACTCTGAACTTAACTGAAGAAAATGAACTTCACAGTCGAAACTGAATTTTACTGTCGAAACTGATTGAACTAGTAACAGAGCATTGCAATAGATGTTTAGGGCGTTCAAGCACTAGTAGTAGAGAAGTAGTGATCTAAATCAGCAGACGCTCGAGCAGGGAACACACTAGCAGAGAGCAAGTCGTGCAGTAGCACCGCGAGCGAGTGCTAAAGCAGCAACTCCTGTAGCTGCCGGAGGTCGTGCAGCAGCAGCAGCGCAAGCGAGAGCAAGAGCAGAGCAGCAGCACGAACGAAAGCAGGAGCAGTGCAGCAGCGCGACCGACAGCAAGAATAGAGCCGCAGCGCGAGCGAGAGCCGGAGCAGCTGCAGCTAGTGCCGTTGTGGAAGTCGCCGCCGAGGAAGCAACGACATGGGGGAGAGACGCTGTGGATGATGTGGCCGGTGACGGCACCGTAAATGGAGACACGCCATGTCTGCTCGGCATCGAGCACCGGCAGCCCCGTGAGATCGAATAAAAGATAAAATGCAGCGGTGAGTGCAGAACCTCCTTGGTGGCGCCGAGTTGGCCTCGGCTTCATCGGAGGAATTGGTGAGGGTGCTGCGGTTCCGGTGGGGCAGGTCAAGACGGCGCTGTGGGGATTGAGGTGGCGCGATAGATGAGGCAAACGTCGGGGCAGCTCCTTGGAGGTGGAGGATGGGGCGGCTGATCCGGCGGGACGACGAGATCGACAATGGATCCTCATCCGGTGCGGTGGATGAGGGACGGCGAGCTGTTGCGGTGGACGACGTAGTCGGGGAAGAGTCTCCGGCTGGGCGGCTGTCGGGAGGCCGACGGAGGAGCGTGGGGTTTCGCGGGTTTTGGCGGCCTCGGCGTATGAATGGG
>NC_057808.1:403128120-403150931 GCF_018294505.1 Triticum aestivum
TAGGGACGCGCTTGTCCGAAATGTAGGGTAAGTTACCAGCGTACCCCCACCGGTTTTGACACCGCAACGCGGAGCTTCATTTCCGGCTGAGGGGTAGAAGGGGGATTTCGCGTGTCTGGGCTGCGGGAGCGATTTCGGATGAGGAGGGAGTTCTCGCGCGCGTCCAAATTTCGGGATAACAAGGCGCGGCGCGGGTTGAAGAAGCGGGAGTTTCAAAGCAGGTGAGACAAAAGATACCCGAGCTTGAAAATTTCGGGATAACAAGGTGCGGATTCCTTGTTCGGCAGAACAAACTTAGCGTGTAAAAAAAACAATTCATACAAGACACAAGAGAGTCATGTCCGCTTTTACTATATTGCTATAGATGCCATTGAAAAAACTACAAGAAAATGTAAAAAAAATCGGGAGAACAAGATTACCCTGCACAGTACCAAATCGATTCGCACTTCCCTCAACAACAACAAAAAACAAATCAGTAATGTCCCTTTTTATATGATTACAGATGCCATGATCTCGAATTTCAATTTTTGAATCCATGTTATGTTGAATTCGAATATATCGTTAGGTGACCTTGCGGTTTATAATTGATGTAGTCGTACATTTTGATCTTCCATCATATATGAACATTTTACTCCACCATGTGAACATATATATTGTCGTCTACCATATGGACTAAATTGGAATCAATTTTCCTTATTTGAATACGATTGTTGTCAAGTTATACAATAATTTAAATATTATCTTGATAACAAAAAACATACATATAGCAGTAATCATATTTCACTATGAACTACATGTACCATACGCTCTCCAATTCAAATATTTGTATCCATTTTATGTTGAATTCAAATCATAGTACATTATTGGTCTAGGTAGCGAGATGTTTGGGATAATCTAAACCCTGTTTTCATACGTATAATTTTTGGCTGAATTGGGACAAGTTTTGGTATAAGCCTCTTGCAAAACCGGAGATTCTCTCAACAAGCCTCGTGGTTCCGAGAGGGAACGTGTCACCTTTGTGTGCGAAACGATATACGCTGCCTCCCCCTGATTTTATTTACAGACGCAACATAGAACTATATGAGTGCCCTGTTAAATTTTGGAATTATTTTGGGTTCATTTGGCCTTTTTATACATTAATTGAGTTTCTGGACTTTTAATGTGCATAATCTAAATATGAATTGCATGCACATGCTCCGGTGCACCAAAGTGGGTTGAAAAATCACATGTGTGTCCTTGGTTGAATTTCTAGGTCCCATGGAAGAAATGAGAATGAAATTCAAACATCTGGGCGTCATGACTCGGCCGAGAACATCGAGAAACTTTGATTTAAATTCATGTAAATCCAAAACTCGCCTGGAAATCATGAAACTTGGCATGGTGTCATGTCATGGCACTAACATGTTGTGGTAAAAAATTGGGCCGATTTGGAAGCTCGTGGTTCTAAGAGGGAACGTGCCACCTTTGAGTGTGAAACGATATACGCTGCCCCCCCCTGGAGTTTCTTAACAAAGGCAACATAGAACTACATTAGTGCCCTGTTAAATTTTGGAATTATTCCGGGTTCGTTTGTCGTTTTTATACATGAATTGAGTTTCTGGTCATTTAATGTGCATAAGTCAAATTTGAACTACAAGCACATGCTCTCGTGCACCAAAGTTGGTTCAAAATTCACATTTGTGTCCTCGGGTGAATTTCTAGGTCCCATGCAAGAAATGAGAATAAAATTAAAACATCTGGGCATCGTGGCTCGGCCGAGAACATTGAGAAACTTGGTTTTAAAATTCTTGTAAATCCAAAAAACGTCTGAAAATCATGAAACTTGGCATGGATGTCATGTCATGGTACTACCATGTTGTGGTAAAAAAATTGGCCGAATAAGAACAGATTTTGGTATAAGCTTCTTGCAAACAGAAGCTTCTCTCAAGAAGGCTCGTGGTTCTGAGAGGGAACGTGCCACCTTTGAGTGCGAAACGATATACGTTGTCCCCCTTGAGTTTATTTACAAAGGCAACATAGAACTACATGAGTGCCCTGTTAAATTTTGGAATTATTTCGGTTTCGTTTGGCCTTATTTACACATTAATTGAGTTTTTGGTCATTTAATGCACATAATTCAAATTTGAACTACAAGCACATGCTCCCGTGCACCAAAGTTGGTTGAAAAATCACATTTGTGTCCTCGGGTGAATTTCTACTCCCTCCTTCCATCTATATAGGTCCTAATGCGTTTTTCGAGGCTAACTTTGACCAAACGTTAGAGCAATAATATATGACATGCAACTTACACAAAGCATACCTTCAAATTTGTATGTCAAAGGAGCTTCCAATAATATAATTTTCATAGTATACATCTCATGTGCTATTAATCTTGTCAATAGTCAAAGCCTGTCTTGAAAAACACATTAGGCCCTATATAGATGGAAGGAGGGAGTAGGTCCCATGCAAAAAATGAGAATAAAATTCAAATATCTGGGCATCGTGGCTCGGTCGAGAACATTGAGAAACTTGGTTTTAAAATCATGAAACTTGGCATGGTGTCATGTCATGGTAGTACCATGCCATGGTAAAAAAAAGGCCGAATAGGAACAAATTTTGGTATAAGCTTCTTGCAAATCGAAGCTTCTCTCAAGAAGGCTCGTGGTTCTGGGAGGGAACGTGTCACCTTTGTGTGCATAATTCAAATTTGAAATACAAGCACATGTTCCAGTGCACCAAAGTTGGTTGAAAAATCACATGTGTGTCCTCGGGCAAATTTCTAGGTTCCATGCAAGAAATGGGAATGAAATTCAAAATTCTGGGCGTCGTGGCTGGGTTGGAAACATTGAGAAACTTAGTTTTTTAATTCCTGTAAATCCAAAACACGCATGAAAATAATGAAACTTGGCTTGGTGCCATGACATGGCACCAACATGCTGTGGTAAATTTGCAGTCCGATTTGCGAAGGCACACACATTAACAATCAACAAAGTCATTTTGGAACAAGTGCTGTCACGTTACAATCGGAAACACAAGTATTATTGAAACCGTGGGCGTTCTACTTACTAGTACCATTTACGTGCCGCCACGCGTCCCCATTTTTTATTAGCTAGGAGGCGCCGTGCAGGGTAGCTATTTGAGTACGAGAGGCGTGCGATCAGACCCCTGCGCGTGCTTATCGGGAGGAGAGCCCTTTGACCTCCATCTGCCGTCCACCTCTCTCCCAAGGTCTCCATTAATGGCACCCGAGCCTCTGTTTAATGGCGTGGCTATGTCTCACTCGACTGAGATTTAAGAGAGAAAAAAGAAAATCTGAAAGCACGGATCTTGATGTAAGATCCGACGGACCTATATAGCATCTACTGCGACTTATAGCAAGACTGATGAATATATAAGGACGATTAAATTTTTTTAATCAAAGAAGGGCTTGCCCCTTCCGATTTTCATTACTGAAAACCACCACAATTCACAAGAAGTTCAGCACAACTCGTTGAGAAACCACAATTCAAGGGGCGGAGGCACAAGGGGCAGTGGAGCATGGTGAGGTCCATCGAGACCTTGGAGAGCTCCATCGTCGGGTCCTGTTCGGTCTGCATGATCTCGCCCTCCTCGTGCACAACCATCTCTCGACTTGGGTCGGGGTATTACAAAGCTTTACCGTCACATATTTTATACTACTTCAAGGTGCATTAAATCAACACATGCAAGTATCAAAAGGAGAGTCACGGCATGCATGCATGCATTGTAATTAATGCATCGGTAACCGCAAATTATTGAAATATATCGAGTGCAGTGCTTTGATGTGTCGCGTCAACTCGTACATCAACGAGAAGTTTGATTATCCTCTCCCTCGCGGACTTAACTGCATCTGCCTTTGGCTGTATGACAGGTTGGCCACACACCTATTGGGCCCACCTGTCATACACGCAAAGGCAGGAGCGTCCCTCCCTCTCCCATGAGCGTGGTGGCTGGCAAGACTAGGAGAAGCTTTCGCTACATGCTCTCCCTCCCGCACGCGGTGGACATGCAGCAGTTCAATCGGTGTCAGATGGCCAGAAGCGTACTGTAGTACTCCTCCAGTGCAGTAGTACTCCATCATTGTTCGACTTCCCGAAGAGGCAAAGAGCCAAGCGCAGCCCGGACGCTCGTGTGGCAGTTTCATGTGTAGAGTAGTCTAGGATAGCATGTACCATGCTTGTAAGCTTAAAATCGTTGGGGTCGGCTCCATGCTATGTGGCCGTCTCGAAGTTTAAAAAAATATATTAAAATAGTCTTCTGGCCCTACCTGACACCCTGGTGATTGTAGTTTGCACGCTCATCTGGTCAAGACAGGAATATATATTTTAATTTGTTTTTTTTCGAAAAGGGGGGACTCCCCGGCCTCTGCATCAGAACGATGCATACGGACACATATATTTTAATTTGTGGTGGGTAAATGTTAGAGGTTGCAGCAAATATATTGTACACTGTGGGTCTTTCAGCCAAGTTTAGAGGCAAGCATGTGGGGCCAGTGCTATGATGTGTCGCGTCAACTCGTACAATGAGGAGAAGCTTGATTTTACTACACGCCTTCTCCCTCACCCATGCACGCGGTTGCTCGCAAACGAGGACAGGCTTTTGCTTAGTAGTACTTCTACAACAAGCTATCCGTCCCGCTCGCGGTGGACGGACATGCAGCAGTGGATTCGACACTGTAGAAGCAGTAGTAGTAACATCATTGTTCGTCTTCTCGAAGAGGCGAAGAGCCAAGCGCAAACTGAACGTTGCAGTTGCGAACATTGGAGCACGCATATAGCCAGGCTCTTGCATGAGACAAAATTGCTATGTGAGCCCGCTATTGTACTAGTACGTACAACTACTTGCTAGTATAGCCCTGTAAACCAGAAATGAGTATTTGCCCTTCTAGAGATTTCAACAAGTGACTAGACTACACCGATACGGAGTACATATGGAGCAAAATGAGTGAATCTGCACCGTAATAAATACGTACTAGTTCTATCGTTTTCCTCTCCGAGGTGCACAATATTGAGTATACTGACTAGTCTCTTTTTGACACGCATTTACGTTTTTTTACACAGTACAGACGCAAGCGCTCATATACACGCGCATACACTCACCCCTATGAACGCACACACGCACTGCACTATCATCTTGAAATTTACGAAGTCACCATAGGCACCTCGTCGTCGACAATGTAGGAAAATTATGAGGGGAGTCTCTCCAACAGTGTTCCTTGGCTCGCACCTAGCATCACGGTGGTCGAACTTGGAGTCATTCATCTGGTACACGTGGCATCTCAGATCTGGACACAAGGTGACGCGACCTCTCACTTCCTCCGCCATTTGAAGCGGCGCGCCGGTGGAGGGCTAGCATACTCCAATATTAGGTTGGCTCTATGCGATGTGGCAACTTCATATACTAACCGGATGCTGGCTATACTCCCTGTGTAAATAAATACATGGTGTATTGTTTTATTCCTATCGGCGAGGTAACTTAATGTATTTTTGCTACTTAATAGGATTACATGCAATGAACTAACCACCGCATGTGATGTTTGGTAGTCTCAAGTCATTGAAAGCATGCACGGGCACGGAGGGGGACGCAACTTCATTGACTTACTGCACCTGCCTTTGGGTGTATGACACGTGGGTCCAACGGGTGGCTGGCCAACCTGTCATACAGCCAAAGGCAGGTGCAGTAGAGGGGCGAGGAGTAGATGGCCAACACGCACGTGAATTCAACGCAGTCTGCACTTCTCAGATAAAGGCTCCCGCCAGTCCAATCTACGAAATCCTACCCACCTACGCACCTAAGGGCAAGAGTGATCACTCCAATCGCATGATCAGTTGACTAGAAGCTAGACCCATGGAGGCGATGAGCGCGAGCATCAGCCGGCTGTGCCAGATGGTCCACGACGCCGGCCTACATCCTGGCACCGAGGAATGTCTCCACGTAGTGCTTGAGGCCGCCAGGGCGAGGGGCCGCTTGGACGACATCTTCGTCTCCTTGTTCGACGAGGTCTTCGTCGGCTTCCTCGACAAGTTCACCGTCGTCAAGAAGCTCGCGGACGACCTTGACGTACGCCTCCAGCCCACGCGCCCAGGCTCTGCGATGCCTGCCACCCTCAACAGCCTCTATGGTGACAACCTCTTCGACGCACTGGTGGCCCTGCGACTGCCCGCCGTCGCGTCGGAGAATGTCCACCTCGAGGTCGCGCTCACCGCGCAGCGCCTGGCGCAGCAAGACACCATCAACATAAACACCCACGTCTACGCGCAAATCATCCACAAGGACTACTACATGCAAGAGGAGGACGATAGGACGCTGGCCTTCTTGGACCGCAGGGCAACCTTGGACGACATTGTTTAGAAGAACGTTGAGCTTGCCGCCAACGCCACTGCTCCTCACACGTCGGTTGGTGACCCGGTGCACTAGGGCGTGAGGATGTCGTTGATGGATCCGTATGTATCTTTATCTTTCCGTCAAATCCATGTAGTAGTATATGGTACTACTAGTAATTATCTTACCTTTTGCATCAACTTCATAATTTTCCTATGTACTCCATGCATGAACCGTGCCAGAACCAAACTTCTCATTACTCTAGGGAAAATCGTTATTTCTATCTATCGGTCGCCCCATGGAGCAGAACCAAATGTTACAAGTTACAAGTTCAAAAGGAAAAGCCTGCCGTGTTCGCGTCGCACCCCCACACGGTTTGTCCGGCACGCCGCTCAAGGGGGAATGCGTGCTATGTTGCATTTTCACTTAAAAGTGGGACCGCAGTTGAGCAAACCGACTATCGGCGAACCCCCACCCCGCCCACGGCGCGATGGCTGAGAAAACAAGAGGGAGAAGAGATGGCTGTAGCTAGCACAGACTCCAAGAAAATTGGTGTCGGATGGGACTCGTGTGGGTGGCGTGTGCCGTACTGCTAGACATGAATGCTAGTTATGGTCCATGCCACCCCACTATATCGAGGTGCTGGTTACTCCACTATATCGAGTACATAGAACAAATTTCCTGGAGTCCGTGCTCGGCCCTCCTCTATCTCTCTTCTCAGCCAGCCAGAAGACGCGCGGAGCCCATCGTCTGTTTGCTCATATGCGGTCCCACAGGTCAGTGAAAACGCAAGAGGACCCACTGAACCTGCACATCTTTCACCTCGACGTGCTGGTGATGAAAAACAAATCCAATAAAGATCTTCGGTGGCCGCTTTTGGAGTTACTCAAGAGTAGTAACATTCTATTTACAGTTTAACCCAAGATGCACATCACGTGGCTTCACCTACCACTCTATTTTCTTGCATGACACGACCTGGATGCTGGATGTCCCACGTGTCGGCAAAAGGAGTAAGAACTCGACCAAATCTTTGGTTGTGCTCTCGGATTAGGCTAGTTGTGCTAACTTAAAATTTTATTGTGTAGAATGGATGCAAGTTTTGGTATTGGGAAGAAGAGTACAATGATATATTGATAGAGCACAATTTAGTAGATGTTCTAGCACTTTTAGCTAGCATAGAGGCTAGAGATGAGACTAGTGCACTTGTTTATAGAATAGAGGCTAGACACGTCTACTTCTTTACACTCGAAGAAGAAAGAAGCACGCAAGATCGAGCCTCCGCAGATCAACAATGAATGTATCGAGAAGGCACTAATCCAACTTACAGGAGCAGTTATGGAAGTTGGATATCTTCTAAATGTATTCTTGTGGTTCTTGTTTTCTTTGGTCTTGCTTTTCTAGTCAAAATTTTGGTGATGTATTTCCATGTACCAAAAAATAAATGATGAAAAAAGATATGTGTTTGCAAAGAAAAATGTACGCGGCCGGGATGCGGTCGCGCGTTCGGCGCACGACCACCGCATCCGAGAAATGGCCCGGACACGACCCCATTGCCCTACCCAAATAGACAGAATCCGGGCAAAACAGAGGTCCGTTTGGGGTCGTGCGTTGGAGTTGGCCTTACAAGTGGGACCGCAGTTGAGGAAACCGACTATCGGCAAACCCCCACCTCGCCCGCCGCGCGACGGCTGAGTTAGAGAAACGACTAGGTTGAAGAGATTGCTGTAGCACGGACTCCAAGAAATATGGTGTCAGATGGAAGTCGTGCTGGTGGTGTGTGCCGTACTCCTGGACGTGAATGCTTGTTCTGGCCCATGCCACCCTACTACTCCTAGTACTACTTATAGTAGTAGTATCGAGGATTCGAGGTGCTGGTTACGTACAGCGAACACATTAACATATGGCCCACCTCACACTGTGGCCAAATTTCCTGGAGTCTGTGCTAGGTTAAAAAGTGTTCTTTGTGAGGATGGGTGGCTGGTCTCAAGTTTAAAAATTGTTGTATTACGTACGTAGACGTAGAGATAGTGCAGCATGTGAAGCTAGTACAAATAGTGTACTATTGTTGATTGGCCTCATCCGATAACCTGTTGCAATGCACGTACAATTATGTATTCGGAAAATATTTTTTTGCCTCGTCGCAGCACCCACTCAGAGAAGCGACTCGATAGCCATTCATAAATTTAGTAATTTTATCACAGGCATATCATTTTATTACATAGAACAGGTCATCAACCCACAACAACAACGAGGATAGATTATAAATACTAAAGTTTTCATCACACAACAAATAACAAGCAATGAAATGAACTTCAACTCAACCAATCCTCGGCGTTGGAAACGCTTGCTTTGAACCACAAGTGATTCTCTGGGAAGGGCCAGCTATTGTAAATCTCGAGGCCAATGCAGGACTGATCATCTAGGCTGAAGCGGCCTACTATATCACGACCAGGGTAGGTAACCACCGAAATGTCCGACGTATAGATACAGTTGCGTCTCATAAATGGTAGTAATGTTGTGTCAACAGCAGCTGGATCGGCTTTCACCATCATTGGATAGTTTTCTCCAAGGAAGAGCGAGTTTACTCCAAGAGTACTAATAAATAACTTTGATGTGTCCCGTCAACTCGCAGAACGACGAGAAGCTTGCTTACTACGCCTTCTCCCTCGCCAACGCGTGCGCAGTGGCTCGCAGCATGAGGAGAAACTTTTGCTTACAAGCGGTGGACGTGCAACAGTTCATTTGGTGTCAGATTGCCAGAAGTACTACTGTAGTACCATCATTATTGTTCGACTTCCGGAAGAGGAGAAGAGCCAAGCGCAAGGTCACCTACTAACCTAGTACAGTACTACTATAGCCAAAGCTGGTCCACCTTTTTAGAGCATGGTTAATAAATATAGGTGGCTCTTGCAGCGGCACATCATTTAGAGCAAGTACTCTCTTCGTAGGAACAAAGGAAGTGAAACAAAAGTTGGAGTGGATGCTAGATTGCCAATTAAAAGATGATTACATAGGAAAAAAAATCCTATAGCATTGTATCCTATGAATCAAACGACCAATGTAGGAAAATTATGAGGGGGGTCTCTCCAACAGTGTTCCTGGGCTCGCACCTAACATCACGGTGGTCGAACTTGGAGTCATTCATCTGCTACACGTGGCATCTCAGATCTGGACACAAGGTGACGCGACCTCTCACTTCCTCCGCCATTTGAAGCGGCGCGCCGGTGGAGGGCTAGCATACTCCAATATTAGGTTGGCTCTATGTGATGTGGCAACTTCATATACTAACCGGATGCTGGCTATACTACTACGGTACTCACACTCCAAGAAGTGACTCGAAAACCATTCATAAATTGAGTCTATGACATGCCATTCGCAACTGAAATGTACCATTCATTAAATACAACAAGTCATCAACACACAACGACAACGAGGATACATGTTGGATTATAGATTATTTCCAACAAAACATTCTAGAAAATACTAAAGTTTTCACCACAAAACAAATAACAAGCAATGAAATGAACTTCAACTCAACCAATCCTCGGCGTTGGAAACGCTTGCTTTGAACCATAGGTGCTCTGGGAAGGGCCAGCTATTGTCAATATCGAGAGCAACACAGGACTTATCATCCAGGCTGAAGCAGCATATACTAGGACCAGGGTAGGGAACCACCGAAATGTCCGAGGAATAGATACAGTTGCTTCTCATAAATGGTAGTAACGTTGTGTCAATAGCAGCTGGATCCCCTTTCACCATCATTGGATAGTTTGGTCCAAGGAAGAGCAAGTTTGTTCCAAGACTATCAATACTGAACCAGGGAGAAGGTGTTTGCGCTAGCACACTAGTATCCGTCCTGAATACCATGCAACAGGTGTTGGAATAGGTCAGGAGAGGGCAACCATGGGAGACAACACCTGCTTCCTCAGTAGTAACAGTCTGAGTGCACTGTATATAGACAAGAAGAGGTGATCCATCGGAATTAATTGCCAAGCGCCACTGAGTATATAAGTTCTGCTCCTCCTCATGCTCGTGATCATCACCCTCGTCATCTCCCCCTTGCTTATAAATTTTTTCAAGTATAGGTGGTGGAATGTTCACAGGACCTTGGAAACACAAGAAGAAGGTTAATTAGTAAAGGGAAACTTGCTAACCCGCATGCATTTGGATGAAACAATTATAATTACGGTGGAAGACAAACGTACCGAAACTACGAGGATCCCATGCAAAAACAGTGCCACGAGTGGTGGCAGCAAACACAAGGTCCTCATATTCAATTGCATCACAATACACATCCGTGTATAGAAACTGATTTTTGAGCAATATCCATCCAGTCGAACCACGAAGGACGGCAACAAGCTTGTCGAAGATAGCAACAACTTGATAGTTCTTGTAATTCAAGAGCGGTTGGGAACTCGACAAATTGCTATCTTCAGTAGACGACAGTCACCATGATCGTATTTGAACGTACGTAGATCATCTGTGTGCTCAACCTCAGGGCACTCGGAGATTTTTGGAAGTGGAATCCGCTGACGAGTGTACACATTTACAAGTTCCCACTCGCAATTATACCCAATATAAACAACCCAATCTCCATTTGTGCCAGCCTAGGACTTACCCTTAAGCGATGGCATCTTGACATCACACGTATCATTATCAAGCAGCATCAACTTGCACAAGGCGAGGCCTCCGTCGTCCGCGCCCATGCGAACAGGCTTATAGCAAAGAAGATAAGGGAGATCAAACCGCTCCTGGACCCTTGGGTTCCTCGTAATGATGTTATTAGTTGAGTCGAGAATGGGCTTGAACGAACCTGCCATGCTAGCCGAGGTGATGACGTCGCACCGATCAATGAGTTCCCCCACCACGTCATCTTTCAGATCGGGGCAAGAATAACAGGGTCGTTTCCGGCTTGTTCCCTCCATGGAGAAGATGATCAAACAATTGCAGAAGGAAGGGTGAAGGCAAATGGAGGAGGGAGGAAGAGCGTGCGACAGCAGTTCCAAATCGAGAGGGAAAGGCGAAGAGTCGGTGGACGGTTGCCAGTTTGCCACGGTACACGAAGAGGCGCCCCGGCCTACACGTCCTTTCAGAAATTGTACAAAAGGACTCGCCGGCGTCTCACTGACATGTTGGAACGGGACCACATGTCAACGAAACATCGTGTGTAATTTCTCGTGCAAAATGCGATCTGGCCGCGTTGGCCCGAGGTGCCGCATTATTTCTCGACTTTATTTTTTTAATGGCGTGCCGTTCAGTTTTGAAGCACGACTAACTGGTACTGTTTGCAGAGAAAATATAAACTACTCTACCACTACTCCACCTCTAGTACTAGTAGTATAAAAAAGATATATAGGCTGGAGCTTCAGAGCTTTCTTGCTAAGGGCTGCCCACTTGCTTCTCACACTATCACCCTCTCTCCAGATCTAAAAAAGACGGCCTCTCTCTCCCTCCTCACCGGTGGTCACAGATCCGCCGGGGAAGAAAAGGACGTGCAGTGTTGACGCACTCGTCATCGGGGAGCGAGGTCACGCACTGACGACAAGGCCGTCCTCTCAGACCTAGCGCCCGCGCGGGATGGCCTCCGTCCCCAAGCTCGCTGTCGTAGTGCGTGTGGAGGACGATGACCACGAGCGAAGCCACTTCCCGCCGACCCTCAGGTATGCTACCTCTTTTTTAACCATACCCTTGTTCTATTGCCCCATCTGCCATGTCGCTGCATGTGGATCTTTTTCCACTCCACCATCTTCCCAATTTGCTATCCTCTGCTCTGCTGGTCACGCAGACGAAAACCTTATTTTGCACTATTAAAGGAAACCCTACTTCATGCAGACTAATCCGTGTCTGGGTTGAATAAGGAAAGGAAGGGAGACTGTACTATCCAAAAGAGTAGGCATCGAACCCGCATCTAGGTTGAGAAGGGGAAAATCAGTAGCTAAGGAACGAGTCTCGTGTCTCTTGGTTGAAGAAGGGTAGAAAGGCATGACAACGCAATAGAGAATGACCAGGTCGATCGGTTTGTTGTCCTCACATAGGAAAAAGGTGGCTAAACATAACAAAAATGGGACGTAATCCACATATGCTGCCTGGATATTTGTTGCTCTGGGCAACCATACCCCCCTCGCCACTCTATGCGTCCGTGGAGGTACATCGTACTGGTGCACCCACTGTCCGAATTGGCCTCACATGCTCTTAGTTTAACTTTTTTGCTGTTAGTATAACGCCAGTAGTCAAGTCACGCAATGCTACTGCTAAAGTGATGACACATTTAACTAATGCCGCACTCAGTCTAATGCCACCGATAAATTTAAGCAATGCCATTTAATGTCACTGGATTATTTTAGGGTTAGCTGTTGATTGTGGATGTATTAAAGATTTTTCAACTAAGGCATTCTAATGATGTTGCACAGCCAGTATACCAACGATGAAACTTGTTACTACCTTCAGATTTTTGCACTGTTAATGCTTATAGATTACATACCTCACTTTCATGAGATAAGTTAATTTTTTTGTACGTGTCACCAAAATGCCAAGGCGCTGATGTCATTTTATTTTGGTTAAACTGCACAAAAAATTATGAAGACAAGAGGAAAGGTTAAGAGTGGGCACCTCCTCCTCCGGCTGTTCTCTTGATTCGTTCGTTCAAGTTTTTATGTTTGATCGATTATCAAGATTGGGATAGCAATTTTTAAGGTCCCCCCGAGTTCGAAATGATATTTACCTTGGAGGTACATGGTTTGCAATTTTTTATACTGTCATTAGTTAATAATGCTAGTTACCTTCAGACTTTTGTATTTGGTTTAGTGCTCATGCACAACTAGTATACCAATGCTGAAACGTGTTACCTTTACATTTTGTATTGTTAATTCTTATAGAAATCTTCCAGTGCCAGAGTTTATTGAAATCTGTTCAATAAAACCATTGTACTGTACCCTGTAATAAAATAACTACTCTACTGTTGCACTAGCCACTGGATTAGTGTATATTTGTAGTATTCGAAATTTCGAATGGTGTTGCATTAGCGTATGGACATAAATAAAGGGTGGCAAGATTTCCCACATATGTGCTCAAGAAAACTACTACCTGTTTTTCTAAATACTAGTAGACGTTTGCGTACTTTAAACTGAACCGCAAAAACCTCATATTAAGGAACAGAGGGTGTAGAGTTCACTCAAATTATCCTGGTAAAGCTAGTCACACCTTTGTTAAAATTAATGTTCATTATGTTATCGGAGGAGGTCTGTAAGTTTGTCTCTAATGCCTGTCGACTACATACCTGACATCATGATGTAATGTTAAGTCATTTCCTTTTGTACAGTGTCACTGAATTGTCAAGGCGGTGATGGCATTTTATTTTAGTTTAACTGCACAAAATATGCTTAAAAGAAGAGGAAAGGTCAGGAATTGATCATTCTTTCAGAAAGAACTATATATGCCTTTCTGACATCAGCCTCTGTTGCCTTATTTATTCCTTCAAAAAGGTGGTTAGAAACAGTCTTGCTACCTTTTCCCATTAAGAAATTGGAATGCTTATATTTGTGAGTCTATGCTTCAACTAGTGCCACTTTTATAGTAATCACACTTTCAATATCTATGCAAACAGGGATGCTCGAGTTTAGTGGAACTGCACAAAAAGTCCAACTGGTTCAACATTAGGAGCATGTTTTCTCCCAAACCTTTATATCCAATTGGTGGCACTATGAGCTGTTCATTAAGAAGGTACATGGTTTGCTACTCTTTTTGTACTGTCATTAGATAGTAATACTAGTGGTTTGCATGTGAATTTATTGGCAGGGTGGACCTACATTGGAGGTGCAGGACATGATTCAATGACTGGATGCTCAATTTAGGTTGTATCGATTTCACCTCTTCCATCACCGCGAACATGGATATCCTTGGTCTGATGAAGAATAGGCGCTATATTTCTTCTCTGAACAATCAAATCAATTCAGTATGAAATTGTCCAGGGCAAAACATGATTGTATCAAATTGTCCAGTGCAAAACATGACAGATCTAAGCGGAAGAGACATGTTTAAACCGAAAATACAAGGTGGGGTATATGTTTACTAGCTGCTTGATATTTGTGCAGACAGAGATGTCTGCCCGTTGCTATTTAGCAAACACACAAAGCGACCGCAATTTTGGTTGAACTGCAGAAGAGAATAGTATAGTCACTGCATGCAGTGCCATTTGAAAATAGACACAGAAAGATTGGATAGTCACTTCATGGACTGCAGAAAAGTAGTACTGTACTATTTATTGGCCAACACTAGGTGCTTCATTGCTCTGGTCTGATTATACAATGGGCATCATTTTTCCTACGTTAAAGTTTGTATTCCGAAAATAGTCTCGCCGTGTGATCAAGAGAAGACCAAATCATATTGCAGTGGATGTTCCTCCATCAGGTGTGGTTCATTCCCATGGTTCCAGCTGTTGGTGAAACCACTTACGTTTGCAAGAGGAATTGTAGACTTCACAAACAAATTTGTCATTCAGTCTATACTGAATGTTGGCCAAGAGAAGCATCCATGTTAGTAGGAAGAACATATGTTTTTTCTAGATCTTTGCTTTTGGAGCTACATATTTGTATATGATCTGTGAATCATTGAGATGCATTAACATGTTGATCTTATGTATGGGAATCGTACTAGTTGGTTTTAGTTGTGGCTGATCTTTGCTTTTGGAGCTACATATTTGTATATGATCTGTGAATCATTGAGATGCATTAACAGTTCCTTATATCTGTTCGCTCAGTGTTTACAAGTTACTGGTCGATCACTAGATAGCCTACTAATGCGCTCCTGGCTGTTTTAGTTGCGACGCAAGATCCGAAGTGGCAGTTTTTTGAATAGAAATGCCTACCTATGAAGAAACTGACAAGCTGCTCTGAAGAAAATGCCATGCGAATCTGAAGAAACTGCTAGCAAAAACGTTCGCAAATGCCTTATCTCCCAGGTAAAGTTCATCAATTAATGCCCTGGGCTGCGACTCGTTGCATGCTGCTCCGCGTACTGGCTGCGAGCGATTTTGAGTGCCCGCATGCAGCTGGCCATAATTAAGGCAGCTAACTGATGCAAAAAAAGATGCGCTTTAATTGTTGCGGGCCTTTTAAATCCGTGGAATCATTATTGACAAGGAGGGAGATGATTCGAGTGCACTCGTTTGACCGTAAGGCCGGCGTGCGACCTAGCACGGACGGGATGGGATGGCACAGTCAGAATTTCAGTTTCTATAGTTTTCCACGGCAAGCTGGCGCGCTAAGCCATGCCTGCTTCATTATGCATTGAATTCCGATGACTGTCGCGCTACCTTCCGCTTATAAGTACTGTTTCTCGGCCTTCTATGGTGGCACCGTGACCCAACTCGCCCTATCCTCATAAGCCCCCACCGGCCCGACGTTGCTCGCCACTTATCCTCGCTCTCGCCACGTCCGCCATGCCCCCGCCCGTCCGTGATATGCGTGGCCGGAGGCGGTCACCACCGGAACTAGTGTTCGGTTTTTCACCGGAAGGCAGACGGAGGGAGGAGGCATTCTATCGGTCTTTAGATGGCAATGCAGAGATCGAGGACTTGTTGGAGCGCGACCGCCTGGCGGAGGAGCAGGAGTTGTTGGAGCGCGACTGCTTGGCGGATGAGCAGCGTATCGCCGATTTGCGCCGCCAGCGGGACATGGAGCAGCAGCGCACCGACGCTCTGAGTCGCGAGCAGAGCGCCCGCACGTGGGCCGACTACGTGGAGGCCAGCGCCCGGCAAATAGCCCTGGAGGCTGTCGGGCACGCACGCGTTCGCGATGCTGATTTTTACTACCAGCTCGTCAAGTGGGTTTCCCGCTTAGAAGCCGAAGCTTCGGTGGACCACGCCGGCATGGAAAGGGCCAACGCGCGCGAGCAACGCGCCCTATCGCACCTCTGGCAAGTCCGAGGCGAGGCGGAGGACGCCGGTGCCGGCATTTAGCGTGTACCGCAGATGGCGGCCGGCATCGTCTAGTTAGCTAAGAGTAAGTTAGTACTTGTACGCTACTAGAGTATTAGTGGAAGTAGATAGTTAACTTGGCTATGATGGTTGTCAACGTGAAAGTTCAGTACTCTATATGTGGATCAGACCTGTTACTTTGCTCTGAATGTTGAACTTTCTGTTTGAACATATGGAATGGGCTGTTATTTTTTTAAATGGGTTGTATTTGTCCTCCACGGGTTTAGAGGCTGACTTGTGGGCCTACCAAGTTGACGCGTACACAACCAGTAGATGATTGTACGTGGAGAGGATGATAGCAGGGACCCGCCAAGGTCATGGCAGTACGCAAGCAAAGTGCCTCCTTATTTCAATCCAATAAAAAAATGGCTCCTCGTAATGGATTTCTGACATCTGGGTCCCATGCCATTGTCAACGTAGTCAATAAACGAGAGAGGTGCACAACGAGCGGCTGACATCAGGGACCCAGCAGCTCGCCCAGTTATTTTTGTTTTGGGTTAATTTGATAAATGCCACTCCAAATCTGGTGTTTCTAAGAAATGCCATTGCAATTTCCAAACTTTGAAAAATGCCATTTCATGCCATCCCCAGTGGCATTTTTCGAAGTCTGGAGTGGCGTTTTTCAAAGTTTGCAAATTGCAGTGGCGTTTTCCAAAGTTTGCAAAAATTACAGTGGCATTTTTCAAAGTTTGGAAATTGCAGTGGCATTTTTATGAATCGCCATATTTGTTGTGGCATTTGTCTAATTTGTTTTTGAGACGGAAGCAGGGTGTCAACTGGGCTGTGCGGGGCACTCTGGCATGTCTAGACAGCCTTCTCTTTTATGTTTACCACAGACCAGCCCAGTAGTTTTTTTTCTTTCTGAAAATGGCTAGCCCAGTTTTTTTGTAATTTGCCAAGTAAGTCGCTTTGTCAGGCCTATTGGGCTGCAAATCTTTCAAGACAAGGAGAGCTTCATTCGACTGGACGAGAAAATGGCCTATCAGTAATGAGAAATGGGCTGTACATTTTTAAAACACATCAAACCGGCAATTACTTTCAAATTTCTTTTTTTCATTTCAAGATTTTAAATTGCATTAATTTTTATGCGTGGACAATTCATTGGATTTTATATTGATATACATTTATTTTTAAAATCAGTTTGAATGTGACTCGAAATTTCAGGACGAAAAACAGTTCGGACCGCGCCGAAATATGCAACATTTCGTATAATTTTTTAACCGTGGCCACAATATGGGCTGTAATGCTAACAAAAAGAATATGGGCTAAAAAACCTTCAGAATTAGCAAATGGGCTGTAAATTATTAGAAATAATGGCAGATGGGTTGTATGCTGTTTTCCACAGATTTGAGGCTTTCCTAAAAAAAAGGTTGACGCACAAGCAGTGACTGTTGGATGTCCATCCAACGGCCGTCGTGCTTCTTCAATCTCTGCTCTTCCTGCTCCAGCCACTCAAACAAGCGCCGGCGGGACTGCCTGCTCCCTCCTCCCCGCGGCCGGCTGTGCTGCCGTGCAGGCTTCACCGCCCCACCGTACTCCCATCGCTGGCCTAGCCATCCTTCTACTCACCCACACCTGTTGTTATTCTCCGGCGACAGCAGACGAACCAATAAACCCTCGTATAGTCGTACTCACCTCTACGTGGGAAACAACTGCCGAGTCTTCCCTACCTCCGTGTCATTCCCTTCCTAGGCCTCGCCGTCGTCCACCGCCCCGGTGCTCCCGGCGCGGCCTGGTCAACGTGGTCAACGACCGACATGCATCTGAAGTGGACTGTACGTGGAGAGGCTGACAGCTCGGTCCACGGCCGCACGCAAGGAAATGCCTCGTTATTACGCGCAAAATAATGATTCCTCCACCTGACATCTGGGACCCACCGAAAGGGCCTCTGTATTTCACGAAAAAACGTTACCGCCGCTGACAGCTCGGACCCACCAGCTATATCTTCGCACACAAGGAAGTGCGTCCTTATTACGCACAAACAAATGAATACTCCCCCTGCTAGGTGGGACCCAGTATAGTGGCAGGCTGACTTGTGGGCCTACTAAGTTGACGGGGACGGAGGGCTTTGTCAACTTAGTCAATATGCACGATTCTAGCTCCAGTGACCGTAGGATGTCCATCCGACGGCCGTAGTGCTTCGTCAACCTCTGGTCTTGTTGCTCCAGCCGCCCAAAGCAGCGCCGGTCGTGCCGCATGCTCCTGCCTCCCGTGGCCGGCTGTGCCGCCGCGGAGAACTCACCGCCCCCTACTATTCCCACCACTGGCCAGGCCCTGCGGCGACGGCAGCCTCACACCGTAGCCGAACCAGTGAACCCTCGTACTCCTCTCCGCGCGGGCTTCCACTGCCGCGTCTTCCCCGGCTCCGCGTCATCCCCTTCCTAGGCCTCGCCGTCGTCCACCGCCCTGGTGTTCTCGGCGCAGCGTGGTCAACGTGGTCAAGGAACGGCTTCCATCAGACGTGGACTGTACATGGAGAGGCTGACAGCTGGGTCCATAGCCGCAGCAAGGAAGTGCCTCCTTATTACACAGAAAATAATTATTCCTCCACCTTACAGCGGGGACCCACCGGACGGGCCACCGTATTTCGTGAAAAAAACGTTTCCCCCTGACTGCAGGGACCCACCAGCTACATCTTCGCACGCAAGGAAGTGCGTCCGGGCAAAAAAAAAGTGATTCGCCCCCCTGACTGCTGGGACCCACCAGCTACATCTTCGCAGGCAAGGAAGTGCCTGACAGTCGGGACGCACCTGGTCGAAGCGTACGTAGCATTGTCATTCTGGTCGCGAACGTGTACGTACATACTGGTTGATGTAGAAGCGCGCACGTGTCGTAGTAGAGGCGCGCACGTAGCATGTACACGTACGTACAGCGGCCAGTGTGCAAGAAAGAAAATACGGCCACGTACGTACATACGGGCAGGGTCTCGAACGCCTACTCGTGCATACGTACGGCCAGGGCTCGTGTACATGGCTGGGTCAGAACAGAGAAACAACGTCATCATCGTGTTGAGCCAACCGGCTGGGTCGGAACGGAATGCGTCGTCGTGTTCATCGGGAGGGCTTGGACGGAACAACCGATGGAAACGAGGCCTGGCATACCGCAGAACGGAGGAAACGGCCTTGTGTTCGACCGGCCACGTTTGAAACGGGATCCTGTTCATCGGGACGGGTCTGGCGTACCGCAAAATGGAGGAAACGGACCTCCTATGGTCGAAACGGGGGTCCTGTTGATCGGGAGGGGTGTGGCGTACCGCAAAATGGAGGAAACGGACTTGTGTTGGAGCACTACGGTCGAAACGGGGGTCCTGTTCATCGGGAGGGGTGTGGCGTACCGCAAAATGGGACTTCATGGGACACTGTTCATCTGCACCGTCGACCCCCTCCAGCCTCCACGGGCTACTGTTCATCCACCGTCGACCTCCTCCAGCCTCCACCTGCGACTGTTCATCCACGGGCTCCTGTTCATCCAGCCTCCACCACGCGCTACTCCGCCGGCTACTGTTCAACCAGCCCTCTCCATGGGCTCCTGTTCAACCACCCCTCTACAGGCTACTGTTCATCCAGCCCTCCACCGTCTACTGTTCATTCTGCCCTCCACGGGGTGGTCCTGTTCATCCTGCCCTCCACGGGGTCCTGTTCATCCAACCCCAACCGGCTCGATCGATCGGGGTCCTATTCATCCAGAGGCAACACCACGGGGTCCTGTTCATCCACCCCCACTGGGAACTGTTCATCCAAACCCCCCAGCAACGCTCACTGTTAGCAGCAGTAGCGAAGGAATCGCTCGATCGGGTTCAGTTAACAGCCATCGATCGATCGCTCCGGTTCAGTAACGCGTAGCCTGCAGTGCAATCACTCGGGTTCAGTTAGAGCCCAACGCCTCGCTCGGGTTCAGTTAGAGCCAACGCCTCGCACACACGCGCGTACGTGTACGAGAGAAACGCGCATCGCTTGGCCCCCGACCTCCCACCGTAACCGGGAACTCCCCGAAATTTTCCTCGCCCTCGCTTCTACCACGGTTTTTTTCCGTCATGGACGGCCCCAAGAATGTCATGCAGCTGCGTCTCCGGCCCGCCCAGGACGAAAAGCCCATTTTCTGTCATGATTTTTTGTCATAGAAGTAGGATCCCACCACATCTATGATGATACCGGGTTTTGTCACAATTATCGTCATAGAAGTGTCATATGTATGACATAATTTTTTTTCGTTCGGCCCAAAATGTCACGGATGTGTCTTTTTTTTGTAGTGCAAATAAGGCCCAGCGAGACGGATAGACAGAGAGAATGGAGCTAGGAGGTGGTGCGAGAGGCCCAACTACTAGCTAGATAGGGGGAGGAGTGTGCGGTTGTGAGATCGATGAAAAGAGGGGCGAGAGTTTACACATGTGTCTGACCGTATGAGAGACACGAGGCAAGGACACATAAAGGAGGAGATTGAAGGTGTGTGTGTATGTTGTAGGTAGGCATCACTGGAGAGGTTTATCGATCGGTGTGTGTCGGAAAGGAGTTGTGGAGACTCTGGGAGAACGACCTAAAGAAAAAAATGAATGTGCCCGGTGGATAGAATGCCGAGGGAGGGGGAGGGCGAGGAGGGCGTGTGCATGCATGAGAGAAAGTTAGTGGTAGCTACAAAGGTTAGAGGATTGTGTGGGTGTAAGAGACTAACAAAGATCATAATTTGATATGAAAGCGAATTCATATATTTGAATAGGAGATCATAGTGTTTTAAACATTGCATGCATGAATATAGCGGTGATACATGTGCTGTGCACATGTTATACCATAATGTGATAATGCATGGCGTTTGCAGCTCACAGCTAAATGCCGAACAATCTAAACCATACTATACATCAAACAATCTCACATTTTATTTGAATTTGTGATAACGTGTGGCGTTTGCAGCTTACAACTAAATATCGAACAATCTAAACAATACTATATATCGAACATTCTCACATTTTATTTGAATTTGTGGTAGTGTGTGGTGTTTGCAACTCACATCTAAATACTTGTAGGCGTAGGGGGCGGGGCACCATACATAATGTGATAAACACATTATAGATATGAGACATGGTTTAGATTATGAAGATCTAGCTAGAGCTAGAAATGTAATGTGACTTGAAATCAAAATAAAGTGGATTCAAAAAATCTAGTTCGAGTTCATATAGTACACATAGTTCATATGTAACTCAAGACTAATCATGTGGTGTGCTGTGAAGATAATACACAAACGATGGTTCAACTTGACAATAATGATGATTGTAGATCTTATTAAAATAGAGAAACGAATTCAAATGCTTTGACTTCACAACAATCATTACTGTAGATCTTATTCAAATAGAGAAACGAATTCAAATTTAGTTCATATTGAAGCGGTAGTATATACGTTTGGAATGCACTAAAACGTTCATTTGAGTAGTAGGTTGCATGCATTATACACGTAGCGAAATATTTTAATTGAACATAACATGAATTCAAAGTTTTGAATGACATTTGTAGTGCGCATTGATTTGGTACAGTACACGTTAGGCTTGTCCGGAAATTTCAACCCGCGCCTTGTTAGCCCGAAATATTTAAGATATATCTTTGTCTCGTTGTGCTCCAACAACTCCCTCCATCTCAACCCGCGCCTTGCTATTCCAAAATTACAACGCGCGCGAAAACTCCGACCTCCTGTGAAATCCCGACACGATAAATGCCCGTGGTACCCCTGAACCGAAAGAACCGCCTCAAATTGGTGGGGGTACTTTCATAACTTACCCCACATTTCGGACAAGCGCGTCTCTAAGCCATGGTTCCCCACTGCCATCCCATCCGCCCACCCATTCGTACACCGAGGCCGCGAAAACCCGCGACGAAACCCCACACCCTGCTCCGTCTGCCACCCAGCCGGAGCCTCTTCCCCGACGACGTCGTCCATAGCAACACCTCGACGTCCCTCATCCACCGTACCGGATGAGGATCCGTCGTCGATCTCATCATCCCGCCGGTTCAGCCACCCCATCCTCCACCTCCAAGGAGCTGCCCCGACGTTCCCCTCGTCTTTCGCACCACCTCCATTCCCACACCGCCGTCTTCACCTGCACCACCAGAAGAGCATCATCATCATCACTGTTTCCTCGGATGAAGCTGCGGCCTAATCGGCGCCACCAAAGAGGTTGTACACTAATCGCCGCATTTTCTTCTTGATTCGATCTCACGGTGCTGCCGGCGCTTGGTCCCGAGCCGACACGGCGTGGCTCCATCCACGGCGGCGTCGCCGGCCACTTCCTCCACGGCGTCGCTCCCTCGTCTGCGACGTCCACATCAGTAGGAGCTGCTGCTGCTTTAGCTCTCGCTCGCGCTGCTGCTCTGCTCTTGCTCTCGGTCCCCTGCCTGGTCTGCTCTTGCTATTGCTCTTGCTCGTGCTGCTGCTCTCGCTCTTGCTCTTGCTTGCGATGCTGCTCCGATTTAGCTACACTTTAGTCGACTGAATCGACTTTTGGGTCAGTCAATTTTCAGGGGGTGGGGGGCTCGCT
>NC_057808.1:403151240-403172401 GCF_018294505.1 Triticum aestivum
GGGGCTGCTGTTTGGCCGGTGGTGGCTGGCGGCTCATGGGGGTGGAGGTTGAAGATGAACCGCATGCCCTTGATTTCGTATCCAACGGCTGCAAAATCGACTGACCAGAGATGAAAAAGTCAGTCGACCGACGTGTAGCCTCACCTTGCTAGTGCGTTCAGTTTCGACAGCAAAATTCAGTTTCGAAAGCAAAATTCAGTTTCGACAGCAAAATTCAGTTTCGACAGCAAAATTCAGTTTCGACAGTTAAGTTCAGTTTCGACAGTTAAGTTCAGAGATGAGCGGCTGATGTATTTTACATCTAGCACTTTGTGGTTATGTATTTTACGTCATGTATTGGAGATGCTATTAGAATTCCACTCAGGTTAATGTTGTTCGTTGTCTCTCTTGTCCTGCTTCAGCCTCGGTGTCGTACAACTCACTGGAGCTGCTCCAACGACGAAACCCTCCATCACAGCGGAGCAGTACCTCGGGCTCCATCTCCAGACGCCTAAGATGTTCTTCCCCTCCTCCGACAGCAAAGTCAGCCGGAGCATCCTCACCGGCCAACCCAATCACGCTGAGATCGACATGGCTTCGCCAAAGAGGTTTTACACTTGTTGCATCTCTTTTTTACTCTACATGTTATATATATTGTCCACTGAGCACACGGATTTGTTCCTTTAGTGTCTCCTTGAAAGAAAAAACGTAGGAATTTTAATTTTCACTTGTCCTCCTTTTCAAATTCCTATTCATGAAGCACAAGACTAAGAGATAGTAGCATAATAGCATTATAATCGTACATTTTCTTGTGGTTTGACTTAATCTCACCATGCTTCTTTGCATCCTGTGATCTTCCAATTGTTGTGAATCAAACACCCAGATTGGCAGATATCCTGTGTTTTTAAATTCTCTGTTTTGCACGTGCATTCCTATCCTATTCCTGTCTATTTCCTATCCCTGCATTGTTGGAATCCTCCAATTCAAACGAGCCCTTACAGAATTACTTCTCTTACAGATAGTTGTCAAAGAAAACCTTGCGTGGTTTGTCCCGCTCCTGCTGCACCGTCGTCCACCCCAGCTCAGCTGCTCCAACGACAGAAGGGTCCAGCACAGCAGGGATCCAGCCTCCAGACTGTCTTTCGCCGCCTCAGATCTTCTTCCCCCCGCTGGCAGCCATGAAAACTGCATTACCATCATCAACCGAGCAGATGACCTCGAGGACTACACGGGTCCGCAAGAGAGGTCGCACTCTTTCATGTCTGCTTACGTTATGCATCGCTTAATATTACATGCTACTTTATCGTCCTGTTCACCGATTAGACTCTGAGTCAGCTCCAAACTAATGGTCAAACTTGAGTTTTTAAATGGTTGTGGGGTACATATCGGGGCCGCTATCAATAGTATCTATCTACTATATGGTTAATCTCCGGTGTCTACTATGAGTTTCATGTTGGGTGGGAAACAAACAGTAAAGAAGCCATTATCTGTATTTTTTAACTGAAGCCATTATCTGCCTGCTATTATTGGTTTTGGGTCTATCCACAGGTTGCTACCATCACTCTGGATTTCTGCATGCACTCCTTACATAATCTCACTATGTTTTATTCCTATGCATGACAGTTATTGTAAACAATGGAACTGAACATGTAGAGCAAAAGAGACGAGCCTTGCGTGGCAATAAAATTTCATGCAGACGTCGCTCCATGGTAGGCGCAAAGGCAGCCCCCTCCACGCATTTCGGATTGTAATCGAGAGGAAGATATCTGTTCTGATGGGGATTCAGAAGGAGAAGACAACTCCTATTTACCCCCTGAGGTCTTCGCTCTAACTTGGCACGCTGATGTTGGTTATATCATGCATATGGTGTCTTGCATTGCTTACTTTATACATCAAATATGTCATCTGCTTAGTTTAGACATCCTTTGTGCGAATGCCATCTGTTTAGATTCATCGTTTATGTGAATTATGCAACGCCATCTTGTTTAGCCAGGCATCATATATGTGAATTTTGCAATGCCATCCTGCTTAGCCAGTCATCTTATATGTAAATTATATCAGGCCATCCTTTTTTTCCGTTACATATTACATTTTTCAACAATGTTAGTACATTCAACTGCTCTTCGTGTGCATCAGTTCAACAATGTTAGTACATTCAACTGCTCTTCGTGTGCATCAGCCATTTGACACGGTGATGGCAAATTCTAGAGTGAAAACAAGGTCTTCAGAGCAGACTATGCTATCTGACGAAGCGCATATCTCGCTGGTTACGGATAGCTCCTCAGAGGAGGATTCAGAGACAGATGACCAGTCCTATTCCCCCCCGAGGTGTATGCTCTAACTTGGCAGGGTTATGTTGCTCATATCGTGCGTATGGTGTCTCGCATTGCTATGTCATTTGATTAGTTTAGACATGCTTTGTGTGAATGCCACCTGTTCAGTGTCTAATTACCATATATGTGAATTATGCATTGCCATCTTGTTGCAAGACATTATATATGTGAATTATACAATGCTATCTTCTTGCAAAGGCATTATATATGTGAATTATGCAATGCCATGCTGTTTAGCCAATCATCATGTATGTGAATTATATCATGCTATCATTTTTTTGTATTACATGTTCCATTTGTCGACAACGTTTGTATATTCAACTACTCTTCCTGTGCATCAGCCATTTGAAGCGGTGATGGAAGTATCTGGAGTGAAAACAAGGTATTCAGAGCAGACAATGCTAACTGCTGAAGCAGACATCTTGCTGGTTACAGAGAGCTCCTCAGAGGAGGATTCAGAGATGATGACTAGTCCTATTTCCCCCCTGAGGTCTATGCTCAAACTTGGCAGGGTTATATTACCCATGTCTTGCATGTTGTCTTGCATTGCTTAGTTTTTACATCATATATGGATTGCCATCTGCTTACTTGCTTACTATATAAATCATATATTTGAATTATATCATGCCATCGTGTTTACATAGTACATACACATCATCTATCTGAATTATGGCATGGCAACCCATTTAATAAAGACATCATATAGTTATATCATCTCATCATGTTTAGTGTTTACAGTCATCATATTTTGAATTATGGCATTCTATCCGTGAATGTATGTGAATTATGGCATGCCAACCTATTTAATAAACACATTATATAGTTATGTCATGTCGTCCTATTTACATAGTCTCATATTTTGAACTATGTCTTTCCATCTTTTTTAGTTAGCCATCATAATGTGAAATTGTGTCATGCTATCCTGTTTAGTTAGCCATCATATATGTGAAATTGTGTCATGCTATCCTGTTTGGTTAGACAACATAAATATGAATTATTTCATGCCCTCTTTTATTCCCCACTATCCATTGCACCTGTCTATCATACAATGTCTATACTTTCAATTACTTTTCTTGTTTATCAGCCATTTGAATTGGAGAGCGTGATGGCAGTATCTAAGGGAGTAACAACACGGTCTTTGGAAAAGATAGTGCTACCAGTTGATGCAGATAGAACCACGGTTGTACTTGCCCAAGGACCAGATCCACCACACATAACCCAGACTCTCGCAGATTGTACCCCTACCCAGTTGGACAGAGAACCAGCTACACCCCTTCTAACCCCCACCCCGGCAGATAGTAACCCAGTTCCAGTTGACACAACACCGTCTCCACCACAGAGCACCCAAACACGAGCAGTTAGTAAGGGAACTGCAGTGCCCAAAGCACGAGGACCACCACTCCGAATCCCAACTCAACGCTTAAAGGAGAAGAAGATTTGTTCTCAGGTCAGGTTCTGTAGCTATGGTTCATACTCCTTTGCCCTTGCATTACTGTATCTACTCATACCAACTATTTTCAAATTTGAAGGATGGAATTGAAACTCCAATGGCGCAACAGGTATGTTTTAAACCTGTTTCTTTAACTGGTTTGTGTTGTAACCTGCTCTATGTTGATTTCAGTTTCAATTGAATAAACAGTTATGTTCTCATGTCATGGACATTACAAGTGTTGTTATTGCTCTATAGTTACCCAAACTTATATTCCGTCTATTCTGCTTTGTCTTGAACAAATATTATTTGAACTGTGTCTCTATCTTGATTTGGCAACAAAAACTAGAATGATATAGACCATAAAGTGACCATGGTACATAGATATATGTTTGTTTCATGCTGTTATCCTGTCCACTTTACTACTGAACTCATTTACCAAAATGAGTTTCATATACAACATGGTAAACATGTGATGTGTCTGCTTGTTTCTCTTTTAGAATGCGGACAAAATATTGGAGAACAGTACCGCGTTATCCAATGGTAAAGGAAGTAATGCAGATAAGGTTCATGATAGTGAGACATCCCTGTTGATCTCCAAGAAAGCTGATAAAAACTATCTTGATGACAGTGAGGGAACCCAAAAGTCCTGTCTTGATGTAGTGTTCGAGTTACTAGCCACTACTGCTGGCACAAGCTCTTCGAACTCGCTGCCTAAATCAGTTCGTCTTCTTAAGTCTCAACTTCAATTGAAAGACATCGATCAGATGTGCTGCGACAGGAAGCTGAAGGACTGAGGAAGTCCCTGCAGAATTCAGATGCATATTTTCTGGTGCAACAGCAAGCACTGGAGGATTTAAGCGCCAAACAAGAGAAAGTTTATAAGCTTGCTAAGCATCTTGCCAGCATTATGGGTACCCAGGATATTGTTTCTTGAGATCTTCTGAAGTGGTTTCAGTTCTGGATTTGTTTTGCTGCGGCGTTTATTTGCCCTGGTCGCCAACTTTGACAACCAGTGTATATGATATGCTGCTTTGTTCCCTATATTTGCACTAGTGGCGAACTTTGATGCCCAGTGGATGTAATATGTGTAATAGCCGTGATAGCCTAGCGTTAGTTGCTTGCTTATTTATTTCCTTGTTGTCTTGTTTATTTGTTTGCTTATAGTCATTGCAGTTCTTTTTCCGCGGTTAGCTAGTGGCTGCAATAACCTATTTTTTAAAACTAGGCCACGATAACCATGGGCTAATATTTACTGTAGTGACACTGGGCCTCCTAGTGGCCGTAGAAACAGTGGGCCTTCTACGGGCCGTAGAAACAATGGGCCTTCTATGGGCCGTAAAAACAATGGGCCTTCTGCGGGCCGTACCATCAATGGGCCTTATACGGGCCGTATGATCGATTGGCCAAACATGGGCCAAACAGACCGCATTATGGCCGTAAACGGGCTAGAGTTGGAATCGTCCGTTCATGGGCCGACCATAACAGGCCATCATTAATAGGCCGTATTTGGTGATGCTATGAAAATGGCCCAACAGACTAACGGTCCACAAACGGGCCGACTGTAACCACGGGCTGAATTTGGCCCACAAGCAGAAAATGACAGTAACGGGCCGTAAGTAAGCGAATGCTGCAAATGAGCCCAAGAATAAATGGGCCCTTAGAAGGCCGAAAGTTAACTTGGGCTGGAAACGGCCCAATGGAATGACGGGCCGTTAATGGGTATAAAGTGATACACTGTTCATTACGGGCCAGTTTCAGCACGGGCCGCTAATGGGCCAAGAGTTAGAAAGGGCCTCATATGGGCCGAAAGACGTCATGGGCTATACATGGGCCAGAAGTGAAAACGGGCACGAATCATATTGGATGGCCCAGATGACGCTACTGGGCCTAATTCGGATAGGGCGTAACGGGCCTTGGGTTAGCGGGCTGTAAATGGGATATATGCGAACAGGCCGTTAACAGGCTTTCCATGGGCCGGCCCGCCAGCTTTTGACCAAGTCAAACGGGCCGGCCTTTTCACAGGAATGGGCCACTGTTGTGCCGTGCCATGTGTCGACGTATCATAGGCGCCTTCTGTCCAGTGAGTGGATGACATCTGTCCCAACGATGAGCCGACACGTGTTTCCTCTAGCCAATGATGATTTTACACGTGGAAAATCCCCATTGGTCGGGGCTATTAACGGGTTATCGGATCCAAAACCCGACCCGATAGCTTAACAGCGTTCCGTTACGGTGGATGCCACATGTCGGTCACCCTTGACGAAAGCACTTCTGTGACGCGCGATTTATCGTCATGGAAGTGGACACTTCCGTGATGATAATTTTGGTAATGTCATGGAACACTTCTACGACAGCACAGGTATGACTATCTTGATTTTGTCATAAATTTGTCATGGATGTACATGCATGACAAAAAACGTGACCTACTGTGACAAACACGTATCATCACGGAAGTGTATTTTTTTGTAGTGAGGAGCTGTGTGGTGCCATGGTGGGGGCGAGGGAACTACAATGCGCGGCCCCGTGTCTATGCAAGAAGGGGCAGAAAGAGCTCTATGTTAAGCATGGACTGGCAAGAGCTTTTCTATTATAAAGAGTTTTGAAGCTTGTGGTCATCTTCATGACAAAGCTCAAGTTCATTGAAAACAGATTTTGTATGCATCACCTATTGTGTTTTTTATGTTGGAGTTTTTGTCGGTTCATATTTGGGGAAGGTTTTCTTCCTTATCCTATTGGCATTTCTTCTCCATTGCTAGTTCTTGATATATCCAACAAGCTTGAGTTCGCTGGTTTCAGAGTTCGTTTGCAGAACTTATGGCAGTTTTGGTCTTGCATCCAACTGTTTGTCTGAGAAATTTTTAAAGAACCCAAGCGGTAGTACCGCTCTGGTCCATGGTAGTACCACCAGTGCCGCTCCTAACACCGCTTGGGAAATGGCTTCTGGTGATCTGTTTTATGAACGGAAGTGGCATAGTTGTACATAGCACGGTAGTACCACACTACGCGGTACTTCCGCTCTACCATCGCTCCAGTACCGCCGGTTCCTCTGTACCTAGTGACATTTAGCGGTAGTACCACTCAATATGGGCGGTAGTACTGAAGGAAATATGCCCTAGAGGCAATAATAAAGTTATTATTTATTTCCTTATATCATGATAAATGTTTATTATTCATGCTAGAATTGTATTAACCGGAAACATAATACATGTGTGAATACATAGACAAACAGAGTGTCACTAGTATGCCTCTACTTGACTAGCTCGTTGATCAAAGATGGTTATGTTTCCTAGCCATAGACATGAGTTGTCATTTGATTAACGGGATCACATCATTAGGAGAATGATGTGATTGACTTGACCCATTCCGTTAGCTTAGCACTCGATCGTTTAGTATGTTGCTATTGCTTTCTTCATGACTTATACATGTTCCTATGACTATGAGATTATGCAACTCCCGTTTACCGGAGGAACACTTTGTGTGCTACCAAACGTCACAACGTAACTGGGTCATTATAAAGGTGCTCTACAGGTGTCTCCAAAGGTACTTGTTGGGTTGGCGTATTTCGAGATTAGGATTTGTCACTCCGATTGTCGGAGAGGTATCTCTGGGCCCACTCAGTAATACACATCACTATAAGCCTTGCAAGCATTGTGACTAATGAGTTAGTTGCGGGATGATGTATTACGGAACGAGTAAAGAGACTTGCCGGTAACAAGATTGAACTAGGTATCGAGATACCGACGATCGAATCTCGGGCAAGCAACATATCGATGACAAAGGGAACAACGTATGTTGTTATGCGGTCTAACCGATAAAGATCTTCGTAGAATATGTAGGAACCTATATGAGCATCCAGGTTCCGTTATTGGTTATTGACCGGAGAGGTGTCTCGGTCATGTCTACATAGTTCTCGAACCCGTAGGGTCCGCACGCTTAACGTTACGATGACAGTTATATTATGAGTTTATATGTTTTGATGTACCGAAGGTTGTTCGGAGTCTCGGATGTGATCACGGACATGACGAGGAGTCTCGAAATGGTCGAGACATAAAGATTAATATATTGGAAGCCTATGTTTGGACATCGGAAGTGTTCCGGGTGAAATCCGGATTTTTCCGGAGTACCAGGAGGTTACCGGAACCCCCCGGTAACTTAATGGGCCTTAGTGGGCCTAGGTGGAAGAGAGGAGAGGGGGCCAGGGCAGGGCCGCGCGCCCCTCCCCCAGTCCGAATAGGACAAGGAGAGGGGGGCGGCGCCCCCCTTCCTTCCTCCCCTCCACCTTTTCCCCCTTCCTCTCCTAGTCCAACATGGAAAAGGGGGGAGTCCTACTCACGGTAGGAGTAGGACTCCTCCTGGCGCGCCTCTCCTCCTTGGCCGGCGGCCTCCCCCTTGCTCCTTTATATACGGGGGCAGGGGCACCTCTAGACACACAATTGATCAACGATCTTTTAGCCGTGTGCGGTGCCCCCCTCCACCATATTACACCTCGATAATATCGTAGCGGTGCTTAGGCGAAGCCCTGCGTCGGTAGAACATCATCATCGTCACCACGCCGTCGTGCTGACAAAACTCTCCCTCAACACTCGGCTGGATCGGAGTTCGAGGGACGTCATCGAGCTGAACGTGTGCTGAACTCGGAGGTGCCGTGCGTTCGGTACTTGATCGGTCGGATCGTGAAGACGTACGACTACATCAACCGCGTTGTGTTAACGCTTCCGCTTTCGGTCTATGAGGGTACGTGGACAACACTCTTCCCTCTTGTTGCTATGCATCACCATGATCTTGCGTGTGCGTAGGATTTTTTTTTGAAATTACTACGTTCCCCAACAGTGGCATCCGAGCCTGGTTTTATGCGTTGATGTTATGCACGAGTAGAACACAAGTGAGTTGTGGGCGATATAAGTCATACTGCTTACCAGCATGTCATACTTTGGTTCGGCGGTATTGTGAGATGAAGCGGCCCGGACCGACATTACGCGTACGCTTACGCGAGACTGGTTTCACCATTGCGAGCACTCGTTGCTTAAAGGTGACCGGCGGGTGTCTGTATCTCTCACTTTAGTTGAACCGAGTGTGGCTACGCCCGGTCCTTGCGAAGGTTAAAACAGCACCAACTTGACAAACTATCGTTGTGGTTTTGATGCGTAGGTAAGAACGGTTCTTGCTAAGCCCGTAGCAGCCACGTAAAACTTGCAACAACAAAGTAGAGGACGTCTAACTTGTTTTTGCAGGGCATGTTGTGATGTGATATGGTCAAGACGTGATGCTATATTTTATTGTATGAGATGATCATGTTTTGTAACCAAGTTATCGGCAACTGGCAGGAGCCATATGGTTGTCGCTTTATTGTATGCAATGCAATCACCATGTAATTGTTTTACTTTATCACTAAGCGGTAGCGATAGTCGTAAAAGCAATAGTTGGCGAGACGACAACGATGCTACGATGGAGATCAAGGTGTCGCGCCGGTGACGATGGTGATCATGACGGTGCTTCGGAGATGGAGATCACAAGCACAAGATGATGATGGCCATATCATATCACTTATATTGATTGCATGTGATGTTTATCTTTTATGCATCTTATCTTGCTTTGATTGACGGTAGCATTATAAGATGATCTCTCACTAAAATTTCAAGAAAAAAGTGTTCTCCCTGAGTATGCACCGTTGCGAAAGTTCTTCGTGCTGAGACACCACGTGATGATCGGGTGTGATTGGCTCTACGTTCAAATACAACGGGTGCAAAACAGTTGCACACGCGGAATACTCAGGTTAAACTTGACGAGCCTAGCATATGCAGATATGGCCTCGGAACACTGAGACTGAAAGGTCAAGCGTGAATCATATAGTAGATATGATCAACATAGTGATGTTCACCATTGAAAACTACTCCATTTCACGTGATGATCGGTTATGGTTTAGTTGATTTGGATCACGTAATCACTTAGATGATTAGAGAGATGTCTATCTAAGTGGGAGTTCTTAAGTAATATGATTAATAGAACTTAAATTTATCATGAACTTAGTACCTGATAGTATCTTGCTTGTCTATGTTAATTGTAGATAGATGGCCCGTGCTGTTGTTCCGTTGAATTTTAATGCGTTCCTTGAGAAAGCAAAGTTGAAAGATGATGGTAGCAATTACACGGACTGGGTCCGTAACTTGAGGATTATCCTCATTGCTGCATAGAAGAATTACGTCCTGGAAGCACCGCTGGGTGCCAGGCCTGCTGCAAGAGCAACACCAGAAGTTATGAACGTCTGGCAGAGCAAAGTTGATGACTACTCGATAGTTCAGTGTGCCATGCTTTACGGCTTAGAACCGGGTCTTCAACGATGTTTTGAACGTCATGGAGCATATGAGATGTTCCAGGAGTTGAAGTTAATATTTCAAGCAAATGCCCGGATTGAGAGATATGAAGTCTCCAATAAGTTCTACAGCTGCAAGATGGAAGAGAATAGTTCTGTCAGTGAGCATATACTCAAAATGTTTGGGTATAATAATCACTTGATTCAACTGGGAGTTAATCTTCCGGATGATAGCGTCATTGACAGAATTCTTCAATCACTGCCACCAAGCTACAAGAGCTTCGTGATGAACTATAACATGCAAGGGATGAATAAGACAATTCCCGAGCTCTTCGCAATGCTAAAGGCAGCGGAGGTAGAAATCAAAAAGGAGCATCAAGTGTTGATGGTCAATAAGACCACTAGTTTCAAGAAAAAGGGCAAAGGGAAGAAGAAGGGGAACTTCAAGAAAAACAGCAAGCAAGTTGCTGTTCAGGAGAAGAAACCCAAATCTGGACCTAAGCCTGAGACTGAGTGCTTCTACTGCAAGCAGACTGGTCACTGGAAGCGGAACTGCCCCAAGTATTTGGCGGATAAGAAGGATGGCAAGGTGAACAAAGGTATATGTGATATACATGTTATTGATGTGTACCTTACTAATGCTCGCAGGAGCACCTGGGTATTTGATACTGGTTCTGTTGATAATATTTGCAACTCGAAACAGGGGCTACGGATTAAGCGAAGATTGGTTAAGGACGAGGTGACGATGCGCGTGGGAAATGGTTCCAAAGTCGATGTGATCGCCGTCGGCACGCTACCTCTACATCTACCTTCAGGATTAGTATTAGACCTAAATAATTGTTATTTGGTGCCAGCGTTGAGCATGAACATTATATCTGGATCTTGTTTGATGCGAGACGGTTATTCATTTAAATCAGAGAATAATGGTTGTTCTATTTATATGAGTAATATATTTTATGGTCATGCACCCTTGAAGAGTGGTCTATTTTTAATGAATCTCGGTAGTAGTGACACACATATTCATAATGTCGAAGCCAAAAGATGCAGAGTTGATAATGATAGTGCAACTTATTTGTGGCACTGCCGTTTAGGTCATATCGGTGTAAAGCGCATGAAGAAACTCCATAATGATGGACTTTTGGAATCACTTGATTATGAATCACTTGGTACTTGCGAACCGTGTCTCATGGGCAAGATGACTAAAACACCGTTCTCCGGTACTATGAAGAGAGCAACTAATTTGTTGGAAATCATACATATGGATGTATGTGGTCCGATGAATATTGAGGCTCGTGGCGGATATCGTTATTTTATCACCTTCACAGCTGATTTGAGCAGATATGGGTATATCTACTTAATGAAACATAAGTCTGAAACATTTGAAAAGTTCAAAGAATTTCAGAGCGAAGTTGAAAATCATCGTAACAAGAAAATAAAATTTCTACGATCAGATCGTAGAGGAGAATATTTGAGTTACGAGTTTGGCCTACATTTGAAACAATGCGGAATAGTTTCGCAACTCACGCCACCCGGAACACCACAACGTAATGGTGTGTCCGAACATCGTAATCGTACTTTACTAGATATGGTGCGATCTATGATGTCTCTTACTGATTTACCGCTATCGTTTTGGGGTTATGCTTTAGAGACGGCTGCATTCACTCTAAATACGGCACCATCAAAATCCGTTGAAACGACACCTTATGAACTATAGTTTGGCAAGAAACCAAAGTTGTCGTGTCTTAAAGTTTGGGGTTGCGATGCTTATGTGAAGAAACTTCAACTTGATAAGCTCGAACCCAAATCGGAGAAATGTGTCTTCATAGGATACCCAAAGGAGACTGTTGGGTACACCTTCTATCACAGATCCGAAGGCAAGACATTCGTTGCTAAGAATGGATCCTTTCTAGAGAAGGAGTTTCTCTCGAAAGAAGTGAGTGGGAGGAAAGTAGAACTTGATGAGGTAACTGTACCTGCTCCCTTATTGGAAAGTAGATCATCACAGAAACCAGTTTCTGCGACACCTACGCCAATTAGTGGGGAAGTTAATGATAATGATCATGAAACTTCAGATCAAGTTATTACTGAACCTCGTAGATCAACCAGATTAAGATCCGCACCAGAGTGGTACGGTAATCCTGTTCTGGAGGTTATGTTACTAGACCATGACGAACCTACAAACTATGAAGAAGCGATGGTGAGCCCAGATTTCGCAAAATGGCTTGAGGCCATGAAATCCGAGATGGGATCCATGTATGAGAACAAAGTATGGACTTTGGTTGACTTGCCCGATGATCGGCAAGCCATTGAAAATAAATGGATCTTCAAGAAGAAGACTGACGCTGACGGTAATGTTACTGTCTATAAAGCTCGACTTATTGCGAAAGGTTTTCGACAAGTTCAAGGGATTGACTATGATGAGATCTTCTCACCCGTAGCGATGCTTATGTCTGTCCGAATCATGTTAGCAATTGCCGCATTTTATGATTATGAAATTTGGCAAATGGATGTCAAAACTGCATTCCTGAATGGATTTCTGGAAGAAGAGTTGTATATGATGCAACTGGAAGGTTTTGTCGATCCAAAGGGAGCAAACAAAGTGTGCAAGCTCCAGCGATCCATTTATGGACTGGTGCAAGCCTCTCGGAGTTGGAATAAACGCTTTGATAGTGTGATCAAAGCATTTCGTTTTATACAGACTTTTGGAGAAGCCTGTATTTACAAGAAAGTGAGTGGGAGCTCAGTAGCATTTCTGATATTATATGTGGATGACATATTGCTAATTGGAAATGATATAGAATTTCTGGATAGCATAAAGGGATACTTGAATAAGAGTTTTTCAATGAAAGACCTCGGTGAAGCTGCATATATATTAGGCATCAAGATCTACAGAGATAGATCAAGACGCTTAATTGGACTTTCACAAAGCACATACCTTGACAAAGTTTTGAAGAAGTTCAAAATGGATCAAGCAAAGAAAGGGTTCTTGCCTGTACTACAAGGTGACAGATTGAGTAAGACTCAATGCCCGACCACTGCAGAAGATAGAGAGAAGATGAAAGATGTTCCCTATGCTTCAGCCATAGGCTCTATCATGTATGCAATGCTGTGTACCAGACCTGATGTGTGCCTTGCTATAAGTTTAGCAGGAAGGTACCAAAGTAATCTAGGAGTGGATCACTGGACATCGGTCAAGAACATCCTAAAATACCTGAAAAAGGACTAAGGATATGTTTCTCGTTTATGGAGGTGACAAAGAGCTCATCGTAAATGGTTACGTTGATGCAAGCTTTGACATTGATCCGGACGATTCTAAATCGCAAACCGGATACGTGTTTACATTGAACGGTGGAGCTGTCAGTTGGTGTAGTTCTAAGCAAAGTGTCATGGCGGGATCTACGTGTGAAGCGGAGTACATAGCTGCTTCGGAAGCAGCAAATGAAGGAGTCTGGATGAAGGAGTTCATATCTGATCTAGGTGTCATACCTAGTGCATCGGGACCAATGAAAATCTTTTGTGACAATACTGGTGCAATTGCCTTAGCAAAGGAATCCAGATTTCACAAGAGAACCAAGCACATCAAAAGACGCTTCAATTCCATCCGGGATTTAGTCCAGGTGGGAGACATAGAAATTTGCAAGATACATACGGATCTGAATGTTGCACACCCGTTGACTAAGCCTCTTCCACAAGCAAAACATGATCAGCACCAAGACTCCATGGGTGTAAGAATCATTACTGTGTAATCTAGATTATTGACTCTAGTGCAAGTGGGAGACTGAAGTAAATATGCCCTAGAGGCAATAATAAAGTTATTATTTATTTCCTTATATCATGATAAATGTTTATTATTCATGCTAGAATTGTATTAACCGGAAACATAATACATGTGTGAATACATAGACAAATAGAGTGTCACTAGTATGCCTCTACTTGACTAGCTCGTTGATCAAAGATGGTTATGTTTCCTAGCCATAGACATGAGTTGTCATTTGATTAACGGGATCACATCATTAGGAGAATTATGTGATTGACTTGACCCATTCCGTTAGCTTAGCACTCGATCGTTTAGTATGTTGCTATTGCTTTCTTCATGACTTATACATGTTCCTATGACTATGAGATTATGCAACTCCCGTTTACCGGAGGAACACTTTGTGTGCTACCAAACGTCACAACGTAACTGGGTGATTATAACGGTGCTCTACAGGTGTCTCCAAAGGTACTTGTTGGGTTGGCGTATTTCGAGATTAGGATTTGTCACTCCGATTGTCGGAGAGGTATCTCTGGGCCCACTCAGTAATACACATCACTATAAGCCTTGCAAGCATTGTGACTAATGAGTTAGTTGCGGGATGATGTATTACGGAACGAGTAAAGAGACTTGCCGGTAACGAGATTGAACTAGGTATCGAGATACCGACGATCGAATCTCGGGCAAGTAACATACCGATGACAAAGGGAACAACGTATGTTGTTATGCGGTCTGACCGATAAAGATCTTCGTAGAATATGTAGGAACCAATATGAGCATCAAAGTTCCGCTATTGGTTATTGACCGGAGAGGTGTCTCGGTCATGTCTACATTGTTCTCGAACCCGTAGGGTCCGCACGCTTAACGTTACGATGACAGTTATATTATGAGTTTATATGTTTTGATGTACCGAAGGTTGTTCGGAGTCCCGGATGTGATCACGGACATGACGAGGAGTCAAGAAATGGTCGAGACATAAAGATTAATATATTGGAAGCCTATGTTTGGACATCGGAAGTGTTCCGGGTGAAATCGGGATTTTTTCGGAGTACCGGGAGGTTACCGGAACCCCTCGGTAACTTAATGGGCCTTAGTGGGCCTAGGTGGAAGAGAGGAGAGGGGGCCAGGGCAGGGCCGCGCGCCCCTCCCCTCCCAGTCCGAATAGCACAAGGAGAGGGGGGCGGCGCCCCCTTCCTTCCTCCCCTCCACCTTTTCCCCCTTCCTCTCCTAGTCCAACATGGAAAAGGGGGGAGTCCTACTCCCGGTAGGAGTAGGACTCCTCCTGGCGCGCGTCTCCTCCTTGGCCGGCGGCCTCCCCCTTGCTCCTTTATATACGGGGGCGGGGGGCACCTCTAGACACACAATTGATCAACGATGTTTTAGCCGTGTGCGGTGCCCCCTCCACCATATTACACCTCGATAATATCGTAGCGGTGCTTAGGCGAAGCCCTGCGTCGGTAGAACATCATCATCGTCACCACGCCGTCGTGCTGACAGAACTCTCCCTCAACACTCGGCTGGATCGGAGTTCGAGGGACGTCATCGAGCTGAATGTGTGCTGAACTCGGAGGTGCCGTGCGTTCGGTACTTGATCGGTCGGATCGTGAAGACGTACGACTACATCAACCGCGTTGTGTTAACGCTTCCGCTTTCGGTCTACGAGGGTACGTGGAAAACACTCTCCCCTCTCGTTGCTATGCATCACCATGATCTTGCGTGTGTGTTACTACGTTCCCCAACAAGTACCGCTCTGGCGGCACTACCACTCCTACTAGTTGTACTCACTGTCTATGGTTGGAACTGCCGCTGTAGGCGGTAGCACCGATCCCCCGAGCGTTAGTACCGCTTGTGCACATAACGGTTGGATTTGAGCCCCCACTATAAAAGGGGGTATTCTTTCCCATTGCCCCCGACGACTTTGGGCAAGCTTTCCCCTCCATTGTTGACCTCCAAAAGCTTTGCCTTCTATCTATTCCTCCCATGATTCTTGCTAGTTTTTGAGGGAAAAGAGAGAGGAGATCTAGATCTATATTTCCACCAATCCATCTCTCCTCTAAGTGAGGGGAACCCCTTTGATCTAGATCTTGGAGTTCTTTGTGTTTTGTTCTTGGTTCTTCCTCTCATATTCCTCCATAGCTTTTGTTGTTTTGGTGGGATTTGGGTGAGAAGGACTTGAGCACGTCGTGTGCTCTTGCCATTGCATTAGTTCCATCGGTTTGAATTCTCCACAGTGATACGTGAAAGTGAATAGTTGAGAAGCTTATTACTCGTGGGTGTTTGGGCACCCTAGAGGTTGTGCCTCTTGGGTGCTTGGGTGCCCTAGACGGTTGGTGGTGTCATGGATCTCAATCATTGTGGTGTAAAGCTCCGGGCAAGCTTCGCGGTCTTCAATTTCTTTGTGGAGATTGCCTCGAGCGAATTGTACGGATTCAGTGACCGCCCCCAAGGGTTGCCAATTGTATGGGTTCGTTAACCGCCCTCAAGGGTCCGTTAGTGGAATCACGACATCTTGCATTGTGCGAGGGCGCAAGGAGATTACGGTGGCCCTAGTGAAATTTTGGGGAGCATTGTGCCTCCACACCGCTACAAACGGAGATTAACATTCACAAGGGTGTGAACTTCGGGATGCATCACCGTCTCCTCGTGCCTCGGTTATCTCTTACCCGAGCCCTTTACTTATGCACTTTACTTTGTGATAGCCATAGTGTTTCATGGCATATATCTTGCTATCACTTAGTTGGTTATCTTGCTTAGCATAAGTTGTTGTCACACATAGGTGAGCCAAGTTGATTTAGGTTTTGTGCTTGACAAATTTAATGCTAGTTTTATTCTGCATTTCTTCAAGCCTAAACCATAATTATTTTAAAGCGCCTATTCACCCCCTCTAGGCGACATCCATGTCCTTTCAATAGACATAGCCACCACAAATCTACCGAGCCATCTCTGCACCCCACAATCCTTGTATCAGTCCCCGTGGCCCTCCACGCCGTCGACCCCAACTATAGTTGTCTGGAACCATATCAAACTTTTAAGGTATGACGGCATTCTTGATATGGCAGTGCAGCATGTGTACTAATTTCACTAGAAATAATCGATGAATAACATTATACTGATTGCTAATATGTTGTCTCAGTTGTATGAATATGTTACTTCCAGACATTCACATGCTATAGAGTACATCAATTACACTTGTTATTTATTCCATTTCCTAAATTGGATTTGTACAGTACTCTCCATCGGCGGTGTGGAAATCTTGTATCTCTCGAGTACCTTAATTTAGTCACTAGTCTTGTTAAGAAATTGAATCCATTGTTAGGATCTGTATGTGTGATATGAGTTTATATTTTATTCTAGTGTGCACAACAGGTAGATGCTAGACTCATCATTATTGTCTTTGTTTTCAATTTGCCCTTGTTTTATGTCTTATAAAAAGTCTGCATAAGTGAAACTTCATTTATGTACGTATGAGGTGGACGGCATTTTCCCAAAATCGAAGCACCTTTTTGGATGGTTGATTATTTAATTCAATGACTATAATCTTTTTCTATGAGACTTTCCATATATTTTTATTTGATCAATGAACTACATCATATATTTTACTCTTTCCAAATTCATCCATACCACCGTCGTTGGAGCCCCGCCACAACTCTTCACGAAGTGGAAGGACATTCTATATAATTCCTTGTTGTGTTACCTTGTGGTAATGTGATCGAGCATTGGGTAGTTGGGATTAAGATGGATCTATGTGGTTTTAATTCTTCCTAGGTTTTTTCAAACCCTTTGATTTTCTAAGATTCTATTTTAGTTGTGATTCATGTGGACATACTTCAACTCTTTTATTAAATAATGTAAAGGGATGTGCATGTCTCGGATCTCCTCCACAACCCCTCCCAAGATATTGCTTCATATTTCTGTGTGGCATAATAGAAAGGTGCATTACAACATGACTTCCTCATCATGAGTGTCAATTTGTACCCATGGGTATTGAAGTGGGTGGGTATAGAAAGTTTTTGTTGATATGTGTTTGGGCAGAGGAGGATTCTACCCATCCATGCCCTACCATTGTCAGCCTTTAGTTGACTTTCCCACTGTCATCTTCTCTATGAAAACCGCCAACATGATCCACCACCAACTTACTCTCCACCATCCTTGCTCTCTCATCTTCCCTCGTCTTCTCCATGCCCAATGATTTTGGTTCTCCTATGCTTAGCCTCCTCCCCATCCTAAAGACCGCGGTAACACTCTTTCTCAATCCCTAATCCCTATGTGCAATGTTTCCCAAAATCACAACCTGCTACATAACACATATAACCCTACCCTTGGATCCATCAACTCACTATATCAGGTTTCCAATACTTGGGGATCCACAACCATACATGTCTTCAGTCTAACAAGTCATAGTTCCTACGTCCCTTGTAAAAAGTCCTAGCATCTCTCCTCCAATCGATCCCGATTATAGCCGCTAGTAACCATAGCAAGAGTCAAAGGTATGGCAGTGTGTTCTCGATTTGGCAGTGAACTTTCAACTTTCAAGGATGTGATCCTCACAAGAAAGCCATAAATTATCAAATCTTGAAGTTCCATTGTTAACTCTTGCCATTGTTGTGTTGTTTCTTCTAGTTGTACTCCTAGACTTAGCAGTCCACATATTGGTTGTGTATGTAGTGGTTAAAGTTGATGCTTCTCTATTATGACCTTTTACTATCATAGTGTATTTGTTATTCGTGTTTTCTCAAATTCTAATGGTAAATGATAAAATTGCTTTATTCTTATAATTGTTGTGAATACTTGAACAAAATACATATCAGTAGATTTATACATATTTTCTCACAATGTACATGTCCTAGCCATTTGGTGTCTTCATAGTTTGTCACTAGCCATATGATTCTCATTAATAATTATTTCATATAAACACATGCAAGTACATCCCAATATCCGCTTAATGGTAAGAAAAATTGTGATGCAATCACATTCCAATGTTATGTAGTTCATTGTATCCCCTCAAAAAAGGTAGTTCATTGTAAATAAAGCGCGTATATGAAATCATATGTTGGCCACTTGGGGCACAATAAGCTTAGCGAAAACTAGAGTGGCATGAACATGTGAATATTGCTTCAGGTTTCAAGCTTCTTAGTTACATTGCTTTGAGTGTGATGGGTAATTTGGTAGCATGTCCCAACGATATACCGGGGATGATGCATTAGGCGATGGAAGGAGTTTATTGTACATAGCAGTAAGTTGTGGTTGTGTGAGTTAACCTATTTGTCTTGTTTTTTTTACCTTATGTAATAAGGATGTCATCATGTGATAAAAACTTTCATGTCATTTTGTTTGTGCAAGAGTTATGTGAAGAGGCCCACTTGGACTGTAGAATTCCTATAGGCTTTATAATAGAGATCCAAGATTATTTTTATCCTATTTGTATGAACATTCCTTTGAATCAAATGAATGAGTACAAGATGCCATGTCCTATGAATTCAGGGAGCATTATTGTTCAACATATACAAAGCACAAATTTCTAACTCTACTTTGGCACTCTGAAGCAGGAGTTTCGTGCTACGATGAGTTTTACCCATGATTTCTCGCAATATTCATAAGAAAAGCTCCTCAATGAGTGCTCTTTGAAGGAAAGCCGGCAACATTGTGGTCTCTCCTAAAGTAGTAATTAACACTCATGGTCGAATGTCGAATGTAAATGATATGAATTCATTGGAACCAAATCACACTATAGTTCCAAGAGGTATCTTTCTTATTTCCATGCCGCAATTACCAAATATTAATTCTAGTGAAAATATTGCATATACATTAATCTTATGGCACATAATAAAATGCCAGGAAATTGCTTGAAACCTACCTTGTCAATATGCATGGAGTCAGATGAGGGGGTTGATCTTTGTGTGGATCTAAATTCCGATCTACGAGAGTGGACTAAAATGTATTCACAAAAAATTGTGGATGTTCCTAGAGAGGCTCAACTTGAAGCTCCAACAAAAAATGAACATGTAGAAGGAATGGCTATGGAAGATGATATAGGTTGCGGTGACATGTTACCAGTTCCTAGAGGGGCACAACCTGAAGTCCTAGTAGCAAATGAAGGGACCGAAGAAGAAATAAGTTGTGGTGACAAGTTGGCAGTTACTGAAGGGTCCCAATTTAGCCTTAGTAGTGACAAACATGAATCTCCTATGAGAAATGAACTAGTGGCCCAAGAAGTACTAATGGAAGAAGATATAGGTTTTGATGATAAGTTACCATATTCTAATCAAGTGTCGGTCACACATGCCAATCAAGATGTTGGCCTAAAAAATCATTCTCCCAATGAGGAATTAAACCACAAATGCTCAACACTACTGCCTTTGCTTCGGTAATTTCATCAAAACATTTATAGTACTATTTTCTGCATTTGATTTTACTACATAGTTTACCTCCTTTCATCAAAGAAATATTGTTGGGACTTTTTTCATCTACTTTTAATTAGTGCCATGATATCACAATTTTCTTCCCTCCAAACTAAATATTTACTTGTTACTAGTAAAATGAAAAAGTTTATCCTTTATTCTTCCTTATTAGATCCCTTCTTTTACACTGATAGTATTACAGATTGTTCGGCCATCTCTAAGGCAGACCCGCAAAACCCCACGCATCCGTCCGGACCGCACCGTCCGGACGTAGTTTGCTATCCAACGCGGGTCTTTATCGGTCCGCCGAGCGGTCCGGACGTATTTTTTTTGGCAAATTGGAGACAAAAGTGGAGGAGCTTTGGGAGTCCGGACATCCGTCTGGCCAACCAAAAGACACAACGTACCTCACCTCTTCGTCCGGATGGCGGAAGGCCGCTGACTATTGCTATTAATTGGCGGAAGGGTGGCATATTAAAAGCCGGATCGTGATTAGTATCTGGGCATTTTGCGGAATCTTTGCGAATATATTTGGGCATTTGTCGGAAGGTTACTTCTTACCATGTAATTAGCATTTGACAAGGTCATTAGTATTTGGACATTTGACGGAAGCTTTGCAAATATATTTGGTCATTTGGCGGAAGGTTACTTCTTGCGATATGATTAGCATTTGGTAAGGTGATTAGTATTTGGGCATTTGGTGGAAGCTTTGCAAATATATTTAAGCATTTGATGGAAGGTTATTTCTTGCCATACGATTAGCATTTGGCAAGGTGATTAGTTTTCTATTAAGGTTCTCCTCTTGCCAAGAAGGCTAGCTTTGGCGAAAACTAAAAGGGCACTTGGATTAATAGCTTCCAACAAACAAAAAGCTACTTTTTAAAAGGGAATCACATAGTTATTTGGCGATTAAAATTTAACAGCGAAGAACATTTACAACTATGGTTGGATGGCG
>NC_057808.1:403172744-403188168 GCF_018294505.1 Triticum aestivum
AAAAAAGGTAAAATTAACCGAAACGAAACACTACTTTAGTAGGAATTAACCATCTTCCTAATATATAGATCGTATATGGTAAAAGAACCCGTATCTGCTTCTGCTTCGCTTCCATGCGCTCGCACAACATTGACGATCTTTGTCCAGTTGTCCTCTGCCCTCGTCTCGCTTTCATCCATTCCCATCACGAGCGAGTGCGTTCCCTAACCACCTAGCCACCCAGCCGCCGCACCGGGCCCCCAAAACCCTACCTAGGTACCGAAGATCGAGGCGGAATTGTTTAAGAGCAACTTCAACGGGCCGATCCAAACGGACGGCGCTTTTGTCCGCTTTTTGTCCGTTAGGGTCGGCCGCCCGCCGGCGTCCGCCCTCTTTTAGATTTGGGTCGACAGTGCGCCCAACGCGCCGACCCATTTCATGACCGCGCACGCATAGATCATGCCAGCGGCCATGTCGTCTCCCTGGTTTTGGCGCTCCAGCGCGCGGGAAAGGTTCGCGCGTGCGGGAAAATCGGCCTAGCGCGCGCTGGTTTTGGCGCTCCAGCGCGCGGGACAGGTTCGCGCGTTGGTTTTGGCGCGCCGTGGCTGGCGCTCGTTATTAAGAAGGCGCTCCCTCTACACTCTGTCCGCCGCCCACTCGTCTCGCCCCCTCTCACTAGCCTCGCCGCCTCTGCGCCACCATGTCGATGCGCCGCCTGGGCGCTTTGGATTTTCGCGGAGTCCGCGAGCGCCGCTCCGGCGCCTTCTCCTCCGAGATCTGGTTTGGCGAGAAATGCCTCATTCTCGGCACCTTCGACACAGCAGAGGAGGCAGCCCGCGCGTACGACGCGGCGGCGTGGCGCCTCTGGCGGCCTCGTAGGGAGATGAATTTTCCAGACGTGTCGATGAGCCAGCGGGCGCAGGATCTCGTGCCTCTCCCACGGCTTTTCACCGACAAGGATCGTCGTGACCACCGGAGGCGGCAGCGTCGCCTCGCCATCGCCGAGATGGACGTGGAAGCCATGTCGGTGTGGTGCGAATGCTTCCCGCAGGACATCGTCAACGAGCGCCAGTTTTACAAGCAAAGGAGGACGGAGAGGGAGGCGAGGAGGACGGAGCGAGCCACCTATTGGGAGGACAAGCGTGCGCGGAAGCAGGCCACTCAATTGAAAATGAAGCTAGGAGAAGCGTCCTCCTGGGACTTCGAGGACGAGCGGTATGCTGACGCCTACATTCAGACGTCGGAGGAGGACATTACCGAGTCGGAGTCGGAAAACGAAAAGTAGTTGATCTTTTCTTTTAACAGTCTATGCTATGAACTATCTATGTATCCTTATATTATCCGGCCACCCCGGCGAGTAGTTCGTCTTTCCTTTTAACAGTTGATCCTTGGTACTATCTATGTTGAACTGGCCGGCAGCGTCAGCGACGAAGGAGGCGGGCGAGGGTGCGCTGTTGGATGGGGAGAGGGCAATGTGCCACGGACCAGCGGGCCCGGGGAGGGGAGAGGGCGAGCGTGCGCGCGTCCGTCTTATGTCCGCGCCGATGCAAATCCAGCTCAAAAATGGGTCAGGAATGGGTTGCCCGCGGACGAAAAGTGGACGCGCGTCCATTTGGGTCGGCGAGTTGGGCAGCCTTTTGTATCCACGCCGACCTAAACGGACGGTGGCAGACGAAATGGGTCACCTTGCTCTAAACTCCGGGTGTGGAGAAGATGTTGACGGAAATGAAGGTAGTGACGCCGCAGGCACATGAACAACGCGAGGCACGACCCCGGAGAAGCAGCTCATCGTTGTCCAGGAGGCGAGTGGACTCACTTACAGATGTGTAGGTTGACTGTGTTCTTTTTGGTTGGATGGCTGGTAGATCTGATCATGGTTTACACTACGTACGGGTAGGGCCTTAGGGGTTGGGCGGCCGTAGGAGGAAGTTCTTATCTGCTAGCACACACACTCGTATTGCTTGGCTTTGGCTGCTCGATCTAGCGGATATTTTATTTTTTGTTGGCTGGCTGGTCAATCTGAAGAATCTGATTGTGGTAGGGGGTAGATCGGCGATGCATCATCATACATAGAACTGCTCACACGCGACTAGTTTTGATTTGATGATTTCTTCATCGGTAAGACTATGGGAGGTCCTCGGCTTCCGAATTTTACCGCCGCGGTTTTGCTCGACTGCGTCCTAGTTGTAGTTGGTCTTCTATTACGCCCTGTCAGTGGCGGCTGTCGAGCAGAGGGACTCGTAGGGATTTAGTGCTGCAGGATGGCAGTCTCTCCTCCCCCTCCTCTCCCTTCTCCCCCTCGCTCCCCGTCTCTCTCCTCCCCTGTCCTCGCCGCTGCCCATGGCTTCCCTGCCCTTCCCTCCCCCCTCCGCCCCCTCCGCTGCCTGCGGGGCGGGGTGGCTCTCCCTGCTCCGGCCGCGCGGCGGCTCTTTCACCGGCCCCGTCTGGCTCGTCGGCCTTCCCCGGTTCTCGTTTCTGGGCGTTGGGTGAGGCGGATGATTCGACCTCTGATTCGGAGGAGTGCGCTTCGTCCGTGGTGGTGGCGGTGGTGCCGGCCGTTCCTGCGTCGGGCCGTTCCCGGAAATTTGCTCCGGGGGGCCGGGGTCGGCCGGTGTCGGTGCCTTCTGGGTCGCCGGGGTGGATGTGCGTTGATCGGCGCCGACGCATGGCGGGTCAGGGCCCGGCTCCTTCCTCGGACCGTGGTCTCCTCGACCCTTCGCCTTCCCTCATGGTGTTGGATCCGGACACTGTGGAGCCACCGGTCGCTGGTCTCGTTCGCCCTCCTCCTCTTCGGCCGGGGCCGTTGCCGGTGGCGGCGGACGTGCCGGCGGGCGCGGGGGCGAGTGTTGGCCTAACCCTAGATCCGTTCTTTCCTGTGGTGGAGGTGGGCCTAGGTGGGCAATTGGGCTTGGTGGCTCCTGGACTGGTTCGGGTTGGGCCGCATGGGCCTCCGGCCTTGTCTTCTTTCGATGCTTCCCCCCTTCCATCTGTGGGCCCGGGGAAGCTGGTGGTGGCCACTGCTTCGCGTCCTTCCCCTCCCTTGGCCCGCTGTCCCGTTTCGGCCCAGTCTGTCCTGGCCTGCCTTGGCTATATATGGGTGCGCCGCGGTTCCTCCCCCCTTCCTAGGGTTTCCGGCTTCCGCCGCTGATATCCGCAGGGTGCGCCGTCCTATCCGCCATTTCTCCAGATCCATCTCCTCTCCCCCTCCTATGCTCCTCTCTTTCTCTGAAGCGCTCACCATGGACAAGTCCAGGGGCTCTTCCTCCGAGGCCCTGTCGGGTAGCAAGCGGGCCCTTGAAGACTCGCCGGGCAATGGTGACGATCTGGCCTATGAGGCAGAGCTTCGGTCGAAGCTCGAGTCTGAGCGGGCGGCGCGTGAGCTGTCGCGCAAGCGGGAGGCCTGGGAGGCGGGGCCGGAGCAGCTCCTTGGCAACAAGCAGGAGCGCTCGGTGGCTAGATCTGGGACGGCGCTCCCTGGATCTGGTGGTGTGGCGGGGTCGGGGGCGGATCTGTGGGAGGCCGCCGCTGCTTCGGTGGGCGGTGGCTCCTCCTCGTCGGTGCCGCGTCCTGCCCCGGCCAGGGGTCCGACACCTCCGCCTCGGCCGCCTCCTCGTTCGTTCGCGGCTGGTGCTGCCTCTCCTCGGGGCCGCGCTTCGGGCCTGGTTCTTCTTCCTCGCTGGTCAGGGACCGTCGTGCTCCTCCTTCTGCTCCGGGTGCCTCATCTGCGGTCCGTGGTGATGGCATCCTACCACCGCCGCCGCCTCCTCCTCCCCGCCAGCAACCTGTTGCCTCGGGTCCTTCTCCGACACTGACTTGCTTTGCCTGCCACCACCCGAACCACTTCCAGTCCAGATGCACTAACCCACCCTTCTGCCTCATCTGCCGCTCGGATGGTCATCTTACAGTGGACTGCCGTAATCGATCCAAGAACCCCTCGTTCATACAGTTTGGGATGGGTTTGCCTGGGTGCTCTTTCTTCGCTTTGGATCTTGATGTTCCTGTGGTGATGGCTGCGCCGTCTCTCTCTAATGCGGCCATCATAACGGTGTGTGGTCAGAAGATTTCCCCGCAGATCCTCCTGGATGGTCTGAAAATTTGGGACGATGGTGGTTGGGACTGGCAGGTGCGCCAGCTTTCAGAGTATGAGTTCGCAGTGGTCTTCCCCTCCAAGGACTGTTTAAGGATGATCTCCTCGTGCACCAGTTTTACTCTTCCTCTAAACCAGCTTGTGGTGTCAGTCAAGGCGGCTACTTATGGTGCGAAGGCGGTGGGCCCTCTCACCAAGACTTGGGTGTTAGTAGATGACGTGCCAGTTGGTTTACGTTCTATGGAGTTCAGGATGGCTTTTGGTAATCTCATTGGCAAGCCTGTGGAAGTTGATTCGGAGTCTTTGGGTAAGGTTGGTCCGGTTCGTCTCAATGTGTGGTGTATCGACCTTGTCTGTGTTCATGGTACCGTGGATGTTTTTCCATCTCCTGAGGGTGTGCGTCTTCGTGTTCGGGTTGAGGGTGCTGACCTCCATGCTCCCCCTCTGCCCCCTGATGAGGACATAGACCTGGGTTAGGGTAATAGGCTTGACCTATACGTCCTACCCAAGGTCACTGTCTTAGAAACAAAGAAGCTCAAGAGACAACAGGGAGGGCCCAACAAAGGTGTCGAGTGCAATCCACTCGACCTACCAGTCACTCGGAGACCCCTCCTTCTTTAGGTCACTCGACCACTCGATCATTCGACCATGCAAGAATCCATTCAACCTGTTTGAAGACCAGGAGTCATCCAGAATAGCAACGGGCAAGCGTCCACTCTGTAGTCTTTACGGCCATTAAGGCATTTAAGGCTGGTGTTACCAGTAACGCCACCTCTTTATGTACATTGAACTCTTGGTAACGGAGGATGGCCGGGGTCCTGGCGCACTCTATATAAGCCACCCTCCTCCTCTGGCACAAGGGTTCGCACCCCCTGTAACACACACACACACGCATAATCCAGTCGACCGCCTCAGGGCACCGAGACGTAGGGCTATTACTTCCTCCGCGAAGGGCCTGAACTCGTAAAACTCGTGTGTACAACTTCGCCATAGCTAGGATCTTGCCTCTTCATACCTACCCCCCATTCTACTGTCAGTCTTAGATCCACGACAGTTGGTGCCCACCGTGGGGCCGGTGTCTTAGCGACTTGTTGGTGAAGTTGCGACTTTTTCCGATTCCCATCGTCATGGTTTCCGGCGGAGAAATGGCTGAGGGCCGCGAGATCCGTCTCGGCGCGCTCGTTTTCGTCGTTGACGACTCCGCCTAGCTTCAAGAGGCTCCACTCGACATCGATGCTCTCCCCGTCCGCGGGGCGACGCACTTCGCGCGTGCGTCCGCGGCGTCCTTCTTCGGCAGCCGTCGACTCAGTATCGGTCGGCTGCTGTGGCGTCCTCGCTCCCCGCTGTTCGCCGGCGCAAGCGTTTCGGTCGGTCGCGGCTCCAGCGGTAGGTGAGGCACGCGGTGGCCCACTAGTCGGCCACCCCACAAGTCGCGGCAATCGAGCCTGACGAAACTCTCTACGGCCTGTTCGACTGGCTCCGTCGAGACCGCATCCGAGTGCGACAGCAGTTACCCCACAGCGGAAGTCTTGATGGTCAATGGACCACGCAGTCCTCCTGGCTTCCCCCGCGACGACGGTGGTGATGGCGGTGGCGATCCGTCCCGTGCTCACGAGGAGTACCGCCCCGAGCCTCTTTCTTCGCAGCAGAGGGAAGAGCTCCGCCGCCGCAATATGGATGCACTTCACACTCCTATCGTTGGAGAAACCCCCGAGGCCCGGGCCTTGGAGGAGGTGCACCTGGCCAACTTGGCTGAGCGCACTCGACTGGAGAACCTCCAGCACGCACTTGACGAGTGTGCTCGGCAGCGGATTCCTGAGTCCAGTCGACGACAGCTTTTTCCGCCTCCAACTCAGGTATACCGAACTCTAATTCAGAATCTCACAGCTGCAGCCCGAATAGCAGAGTCGATTCAGCCTTCCCAGTCGGAAGCTGGCAGAGGTTTGATGCAGATCCGGGATTTACTCTAGGCAGCGGGAGAGCAGAACACATCAGTATCTCAGTCGCAGAATAGGATTCATAGAAGATCTGTTATGGCAGACATAGTTCAGTCGGCTCACAGCCCAAGATTGCCCCCGCGGCGTGAGGGACGTGGGGACCGGCGAGATCAGTAAAGAAATCGTGAGCAGTATGATCACTGAATCGACCACGATGATCGTCGTCGAGTGCCCACGCCTCCCCCAAGGAGTGGGTCATACGTGCCTCGGCAGCACGATGACAGACGCCCTCACAGTGGCGGGCGAAGAATTCCAGTCGACCCCAGGGAGCTGGGCTTTGATGCGAGATCTATTCTCGTTCAAGGTCTGGTTGACAGGAATAGAGCACACGGAGAAGGCCATGACAGAGATTATCCGACTGGCTGCAGAGTGCATGTTTCAGGTCCAGAGTGTTTCAGCAGAGCCATCAGGGCTGCAGTGATTCCTCCCAACTTCAGGTTGGCGACTGGAGTCAGCAAGTTCACTAGTGAGGACTATCGAGTGGCTGTACAGATCGATGGCGGCAATGATGAAGTGGCCATGAAATACCTTCCTCTGATGTTGGAAGGCTCAGCCAGAGCATGGTTGAATCAGTTAGCACCTTGCAGCATATATAGTTGGGAGGAACTTGCCTGAGTGTTTGTTAGAACCTTTGAAGGTACATGCAAACAACAAGCAGGGTTAACAGAATTGCAGTCCTGCGTGCAAAAACCGAATGAGACCTTGAGAGATTATATCTAGAGATGGATCACATTGCACCATACCATGGAGAATGTGTCAGATCACCAAGCAGTTTGTGCCTTCAAGGAGGGTGTTAAGTATCGAGAGTTGAATCTGAAATTCGGTCGGATAGGGGATATGTCCCTGAGTCGGATGATGGCGATCGTCACCAAGTACGCTAATGGTGAAGAGGAAGACCGACTCCGGAGTGGCAAACACAAAACAGTCGCCCAAGAAATCGAAGGAGGGAATTCCAGTCGGAAAACAGAAACGCAAGGCCGAACCAGCGGCTCCTGGTGAAGCTTTAGTTGTGGCTCAAGGAAAGTTCAAGGGGAAGCCCAAAGGGCCCTGGAACCCCAAGAAAGTGAAAAATCAAGATGCAAATGATGTGTTGGATTTACCATGCCACATTCACACCAAAAAAGATGAAGAGGGTAATCTCATTTACCCTAAACACAACACTCGACAGTGTCGGCTCCTGATCCAGCAGTTCCGAGAGAAACAACCAAAGGAGAAGGAAAAGGAGTCGGACAAGGGGGAGGATAAGGAAGAAGATGATGATGGTTTTTCCAACGTCAATTCCACTCTGGTGATTTTTTCTGTTGTTGAAAGCAAAAGTCGACTGAAAGTTATCAACAGAGAAGTGAGCATGGTTGCTCCGGCAACACCGAGTTATTTGAAGTGGTCCCAGACTGCCATCACATTCGACCAGTCTGACCATCCAGCACGTATAGCCACCCCTTGGAGGCAAGCGTTGGTGGTCGACCCAGTTGTTGAAGGCACTCGACTGACTAAAGTGCTGGTGGATGGTGGTAATGGCCTGAATATCCTTTATGCTGAAACCTTGAAGGGGATGGGCATTCCGATGTCCAAGCTTAGTGAAAGCAATATGAGTTTCCATGGCGTTATACCTGGCAAGAAGGCTGAATCACTCGGCCAGATCGCTCTTGATGTGGTTTTCAGTGATTCCAAGAATTACCGCAAGGAAAAGTTGACATTTGAAGTAGTGGATTTCCAGAGTGCTTACCATGCTATTCTGGGTAGGCCTGCCTATGCACGTTTCATGGCTCGACATGTTACGTGTACCTCAAATTGAAAATGCCTGGTCCCAGAGGAGTGATCACTATCACTGGCAATCGGCAGAAGGCAGAGGAGTGCTTCCAGAAGGGCTCAAAAATTGCCGATGCACAAATGGCAGCAGTCGAAATGCAAGAATACCGAAAGAATGCAGATCCGAGTGATTTGCTGCGCTCCAAGAAGCCTGCCACTGATTCTGCATTTCAGTCGTCCGGTGAAACCAAGCCGGTTCACATTCACCCGACCGATCCTAATGCTGCTCCTACTCATATCTCAACGTCACTCGACAGCAAATAGGAAGAAGCGCTCATCCAGTTCCTCCGTGAGAACTGGGACATCTTTGCATGGAAACCTTCTGACATGCCGGGTGTACCCAGGGGACTGGCTGAGCATCGTTTGCGAGTCGACCCGAAAGTAAAACCAGTCAAGGAACATCTTCGATGGTCTGCCGTACAGAAGAGAAAGGCAATCGGCGAGGAAGTGGATCGACCTCTGGCAGCTGAGTTCATCCGAGAGATTTACCACTCCGAGTGGCTCGCCAATGTTGTCATGGTCCCCAAGAAGGACGATTCACTTTGCATGTGCATTCACTTCAAGCATATCAATCGGGCCTGCCCGAAAGATCATTTTCCTCTCCCCCGCATCGACCAGACCATCGACTCAACTGCGGGATGTGAGCGTCTGTCTTTTTAGATGCCTATTCCGGGTACCATCAGATCCGACAGTATGGACCCAATCAGATAAAAACAGCTTTCATCACTCCATTCGGATGCTTCTGTTATGTCACCATGCCATTCGGCCTGAAGAACGCTGGAGCCACATTCATGAGGATGATTCAGAAGTGTCTGCTCACTCAAATCAGTCGGAATGTGGAAGCATACATGGATGACATTGTGGTTAAGTCACGTAAGAGTTCCGACCTGCTGGCTGACCTTGCTGAAACCTTTGCCAACCTCAGAAGGTATGATATCAAGCTTAACCCATCAAAGTGCACATTCGGGGTTCCTGGTGGAAAGCTACTCGGATTCCTCGTTTCCTAACAAGGGATCGACGCAAATCCAGAGAAAGTTGGTGCCATACTCCGGATGAGACGCCCTGTGCGTGTGCATGATGTCCAGAAGCTTACTGGTTGTTTGGCCGCCTTGAGTCGATTCATCTCTCGTCTCGGTGAAAAGGCCTGGCCTCTTTACCGACTGATGAAGAAATCTGACAAGTTCGAGTGGACTGATGAAGCTGACGCAGCGTTTGCAGAGCTGAAAGCCCTGCTTTCCACCCAGCCGGTGCTTGCTGCCCCAATCAGCAAAGAGCCTTTACTGCTTTATATTGCAGCCACTGGACAAGTTGTTGGTACAATGCTCACGGTCGAGCGGGAAGAAGAAGGAAAAGCCTATAAAGTTCAGCGCCCAGTATACTATGTTTCTGAAGTGCCGAGTCCATCCAAGCAAAGATATCCACATTATCAGAAGCTTGTTTATGGGATTTACATGACCACGAAGAAGGTTGCACACTATTTCTCTGATCACTCCATCACAGTCGTCAGCGATGCACCATTGTCAGAAATCCTGAATAACAGAGATGCAACTGGTCGAGTGGCTAAATGGGCGATCGAACTCCTTCCATTGGATATCAAGTTCGAGGCAAAGAAAGCTATCAAGTCCCAGGCAATTGCAGATTTCCTTGCCGAGTGGATTGAGCAACAACTGCTGACTCAGATTCACTCGGAGCATTGGACCATGTTCTTTGATGGATCCAAGATGCTGAATGGTTCCGGTGCTGGGGTGGTATTGGTATCCCCCCGAGGAGACAAGCTCGGTTATGTCCTCCAGATTCATTTTGACTCCTCCAACAACGAAGCTGAATATGAAGCACTTCTGTACGGGTTGCGTATGTCCATTTCACTCGGTGTCCATCGCCTCATGGTCTATGGTGACTCGAATTTAGTGGTTAATCAAGTGATGAAGGAGTGGGACGTCAGAAGCCCAACTATGACTGGCTATTGTAATGCAGTGAGAAAGTTAGAGAAGAAGTTTGAGGGGTTAGAGCTCCATCACATACCCCGACTGAAAAATCAAGCAGCCGATGATTTGGCAAAGATAGGTTCCAAGAGAGAGGCCATTCCCAGCAATGTGTTTTTGGAACATATTCATACACCTTCAGTTCAAGAAGATCCTTTCACTGAAGAGCCCCCACAACCAAAGGGTGCCATTGATCCGACTGAAGTCGAAATCCCAGCCGTGGTCGACTTGATCATGGAGGTTTTGGTCATTGTCGTGGTTCTAAGTCTGACAGTAGAATGGAGGGTAGGGATGTAGAGGCAAGATCTTAGCTATGGAGAAGTTGTACACAAGAGTTTTAAGAGTTCAGGCCCTTCTCGGAGGAAGTAACAGCCCTACGTCTCGGAGCCCGGAGGCGGTCTACGGGATTATATGCGTGTGTCTGTTACAAGGGGTGCGAACCCTTGTCTCAGAGGAGGGGGGTGCTTATATAGAGTGTGCCAGGACCCCAGCTCCCCTCCGTTAAACAGGATTCAATGTACATAAAGTGAGAGCGTTACAGGTAACGTCAATAATAAAGTGCTATAAATGATCATTAAGTCTATGAGTAAACGTCCGACCGTTGCTGCGCAGAGTGGCTTTAGGTCTTCTGCACGTCGAGTGGTTGAGTGGTCGAGTGACTTAAATAAGGAGAGATCTCCGAGTGAATGGTAGGTCGAGTGGATTGCACTCGACACCTTTGTTGAGCCCTCTCTATTTGCTCTTGAACTTCTTTGCTTCTAGGACAAGGACCTTAGGTAGGATGTATAGGTCAGGCCTATCGCCCTACCCTAGGTCTATGTCCTCATCATTAGCCCTCGAATGGATTGAGGTCCGAGTGCAAAGAAGGTTGAAGTTGATCTTGCTTTGACTCTTGCCTTTCTCAAGAAGTAATTTCTGAACGGAGGCTAGTATTGGTACTTCGGCTTCATTTCAATCGCCTTGATTGATTCAGGAATTGCCGATTGGTTTTTACAATGTCACCCGCCGAGTGTTGTCTTTGACGCGAAATCTTTGGCGTGATCGGTTGCAGAGGATCCCGGATTTCACGGGATTCGAAATTTCGGTGAAAGCGCGCCAGGCGGCGCGTGCCGTGGTAAGTGGAGTGGATAAACAGAATGTTTCGATTTCTGCGCCACCTTTTTCGCCACGTATCCCGTGTCCGACTGTTGCGGGATTTGACAGGATCGCCCAGACCCACGCGTTAGCCACTCGGAAGTGGGCCTTTAAAAGCGGCGAGGCCGAGGCGTCCGCACTGTGCGTGCCCATTCTCCTTCTACTTCTTCTCGCTCTTTCATCCCATCCGACTTCTCCACTCCCGACGCCTCCGCTCCGCCGCCATGGGGAAGGAGAAAATGGCGGCGCTGGAGCACGCGAAGAAGGCGACGGGGGCGGTGAAAGGCAAGAAGACGAATCGGGGATCTTCATCTCGCTCGGGGCTGCCGCGGGGTTGGATCCAGGGAGATTGGATCCGTTCCTCGCTTCAGCAGGAGGACTTGGATGATATGGCCGAGTCAGGGCTGATCGTCCATGGGTTCGCGCGGCTGCCGGAGGGGGAAACGGAGCCACAGCTGCAACCGGGTGAGTGTGTTCTGCTTGCCACCCATGTCGACCGCAGTTTCTCGCTTCCTCCACACCCCTTCTTTCGAGGTTTCTTGAATTTCTTCGGGGCCAACTCCACCATTTCACTCCCAACACCATCACATACCTTGCCGCATTCGTGTCCATGTGCGAGAATTTTCTGGGGTGTCGACCGCACTGGGGTCTCTTCAAGCACATTTTCACCATCCGCTCCCAAACAGTGAAGAAAGCGAACTCGAACGACGAGAAAACCCATGTTATCCAGATGTGTGGGGGTCTGGGTATTCAGAAGAGGAAGAGGAGTTCCTTCCCTTCGATGACTCTGCCTGAGTCGGTCAGGGGCTGGCAGTCGACCTGGTTCTATTGCCAGGATATTGCGACTCCAGGCCAGTCGACTGGACTTCCCCCTTTTTCTCTTGATCGTGTTCAAACTCCATCTTCGTTGAAAGTGACCGCAGAGAAGCCGGAGACGGGCATGTTGGTCGAGAGAGTAGTTCAACTGATCAACCAAGGTGTCACCAGCATGGATCTGCTGGAGGTGTTCCTCAGTCGACGCATTCAACCACTCCAAGCTCGTGACCACTCCATGTGGATGTAATCCGGGGCTGGTGATACCGCTCGGGTTCATCCGGAGGAGGTGGAGGCCAAAACAGTGTCCGAGTGGTTGAGAGGCATCACCGGGAACAAGGACAACCCCAGGGGTGCTAGGAGGGTCAAACCTTTCAGCGAAAGCAACCAGCCAGACAAGGTTTGGACACTACACTTGATTGAATTTGGATGTGTTTTCTGAATATTTGTTGATCCGACTGATTTCCACTCGGCTCCTTGTTTTTTAGATTTATGCAGAGATGTACTCAATGCCCAATGGTGAGCAAGCTCCGGAGCAGGACCATGAAGGAGAGGACAGCGTGGAGGAGAGCGGCGAGTGGGAGTCACCAGCCGACGGTGATGAGGATGAGAGCGATGAGTCGGACGACGAGGAGGTAGCCGACTCACCACCTCATTCCGAACGTCGATCCAAGCAGCACCATGATCCCGCGGGCAGGCGCGGCAAGGCTGTGGCCTCGAGCGCTCCATCTCAAAAGCGCGCTCTGTCTTCGACTCCAAAATTGGCTGAGAAGGTCACCAAGCAGCCCAAGATCAATCCTTCGAAGGCTCGGAAGACCCTGCCTAAAATCAAGATGGACGTTCCTGTTGCTTTTGGGTAAATGTTCTCCCAATATTTTCTTGTTCTGACCGATTCTCTCGTACTGACTGAGTGGATGATGAACCTTTACAGCCCGACCTCGGCTGCGACTGATATGGATATCGACAAGACTCCAGTGTCGATGAGGAAACCGCCGATGCAGCTACCTCCAAAGCCAGTAAGTCTGCCCGACTCGAATTTATTTGGACGACTGGATTGTTTGTCAGCTATATCTTTGACTTTCTCTGTTTGTTGCAGCACCACGAGACATTGTTATGCTCCCGGACGATGAAGAAGAAGTACCGCTGAGGGGAAGGAGGAGGAGGGACGCAGAACTGAGCGGGAAGACGCCTGAGGTCCAGGTTCCTCAGTCGACTGAGATGCCTGAGACGGCAGTCGAGCGATCGACAGATCCGGCACGTACCAACGTCACTTTCGCTATCCCGCTATCGACTGATTGCCCATCAGGATGAGCTGCTCAGACTTCTGCTGCGCCAATACCGACTGCTCTGCCATCATCGCTTTTCACTGCGTATCAGACTCCGGACGACCCACCGGCTGCCGCCAAAGAAGCTCTTCTTCAGTTGAGCCTTGTGATGGGGCAAATGAAAGTGGTGCATGAGGCCAGTCAGGTGGCCTTCAACGCCGGAGCAGCTCTGCAGACCAATGTCCAGGTTTGTTGATTCCTAATTGATCATACTTCTCATCCGATCACCCACTGGGTGTGACTGTTATGAAGTTGTACGAGGCAATTTGAGTCGTCTTGAATTGAATCTTTGAACTAGTGGGGGCACTCTTAGTGCACCCACTGGGTGTAGTCCCCGAGACCATAGTTGACTGCGGGCAGTCGACTATGGTCTGAGAATCTAAATTTTGTCACTCGGTCTTGACGGACCAGGTCGAATGAAACCAGAACCAGTGGGGGCACGCTAAGTGCACCCACTGGGTGTAGTCCCCGAGACCGTGGTTGACTGCGGGCAGTCGACTATGGTCTGAGAACTTTTTTTTATATATATCTCAGTCAACTGATATGGCTTATACTACAGAAATCTTGTGATCTTGGGGCTCAGCTTTCTGCAATGAACAAATAGCAAATCAGCCTCAACCTTGATCTGGAATTGACCAAGAAGAATCTCAAGACTACTCATGATGAAGTAGCTGCCATGGGAGGTAACCAATCGTCAACTGTCTATCTCACTGCTGGCACTTTTCCTTTCCATTTTTTGAACCGAGTGACTCTACTCGAGCAGATGTATGTAGTGAAAACCATCAACTCCAAGCCCGTCTGAAGAATGTTATTTCTTTAGAGAAAATGAAGCAGGCTTTGGAGAAGAAGGATCAGGATCTTGCTGCTGCACAGAAGGAAGCGCGAGAGAAGACGATGCTTGCTGACAAGAAGCTTGCTTCAGTCGGCAAGTTAGAAGAAGAGAACTCCAAACTGAAGGCTACTGTTTCTGACGCCAATCGGGAGGTCGAGTGACTGAAGAAAGACAAGGACAAGCTAACAAACGAGCTTGGGAACCTCAAGGCCTGGAAGGGCGAGTTGGAGTCTTATCTGGGCCAGCTTGCTGCAAAGCTGGTCCTAAAACTTGAAGGTACTGATGATTGACTGACTTATTGCGGGCGACTATCAAGCCCGATCATATCGTCGACTCACCGTTTACTCAACTGCGCAGAGCTTTGCCAAGATTTTTAAGCGGAAACTGGGCGGGTCGAGACAGGTCTCGACCCCATTAATTGCCCAGTCAAAGATGACGTCGCAATGAATGTGCTGCGATTGGAATCTCGCATGGACAGTGCGGTTGCTTATCTTGCCCGCCTGAAGGTGGCGATGACTCGGGTTGATGCTGAACTCTGGCCTCAGGCGGAACTATCTCAAGACCTCGAGTCTCTGATGGCTCGACGGAACCAAATACCTGACCGAGTGCAAGAATGGAAAAAGTCGTCTGCTCGCTGCGGTGCTGATGTCGCCTTGTCTCTGGTCCGAGTGCACTTCAAGGATGTCAAAAAAGACAAGCTAGCGGAGATCAAGGTTGCTAACACAAAAAGGCACACTTTCCAGTCCTTTATGGACACTTTCCTTGACGCTGCCTCTCGCATTGCAGACAGCATAGACCTTGACAGTTTCTGCGACCCAGCCAGTCCTTCTCCCGCTGAGTGACCAAAAAACATTATGCTCCACCTTTATTTGCCTTGGAATGCCGAGTGATTGTGTAATCTTTAAACTTCTTTGGGCTTGATGCTCGAGTACTTTTGATATGCGGTCCGGAACCTTAGGATTTATCTGAACTTTGTTTACCTTGAAATATGCTTGCGTTTGTCTTCGAGTGGGTTTTGTTCTTCACTCGGAATAATCTTTGAACTTGAGATGCAGCTCTGAGGAGGAGATTCCAGTCGACCTGCACCTCATCGTCCTTGTGGATGAGGATGGAGCGTACGTTGTACTTGTGGTGTAGCACTGAGGAGAAGGTTGCAGTCAACCTGCACCTCGTCGTCCTTGCGGATGAGGATGGAGCGTACGTTGTATTTGTGGCGTAGCTTCGAGGAGAAGGTTGCAGTCGACCTGCACCTCGTCGTCCTTGCGGATGTGGATAGAGCGTACGTTGTATTTGTGGCGTAGCTCCGAGGAGAAGGTTGCAGTCGACCTGCACCTCGTCGTCCTTGCGGATGAGGATGGATCGTACGTTGTATTTGTGGCGTAGCTCCGAGGAGAAGGTTGCAGTCGACCTGCACCTCGTCGTCCTTGCGGATGAGGATGGAGCATACGTTGTATTTGTGGCATAGC